>NW_013666390.1:177805-188557 GCF_000517525.1 Limulus polyphemus | reverse complement strand
AAAGACTTGTGTCGTTAAAGTTTCGTCGGAACGAAGTTACGGAAAATTAATTAACAAACGGAGACATAACAATAGGTTTAGCACCTATAAAGTTTGTAGTGTGTTAAACATAAACACCTCCTTTTATATGTATATTTTTATTATGAAGTTTAAGCTAGAAATTATGAATGAGTAGGAACTATTCTTACAAACTAACACATATGTATGTGCGAAAAGTACATATTTATAAAACGAAGACAAACCCAAATCCGTGTAATTCCACAGAAATATTAAGATATGTATTAAATCATACTAGAGTCTATGGAAAAGAAGACTGTGTTGTTTTGTTGCGTTGCTAACTTATGAATGGTGGTAAAATTGAATATCGAGATTACCTAACCAAACTTGTTTGTTTATTAGTTTGTTCTTAAGCACAATGCTATTCAATGGGCTATTTGTGCTGTGCCTACTACGAGTATCGAAACCGGTTTTTAACGTTGTAAGCCTTCAGACTTACTGCTGAACCAATAGGGAGAGGCAATAAAACCTTAGAAATGAAATAATGTGTAACAATGTCACGTTTCTGAAGTGTACTGAACACACTAACTCTGTGATACATAACAATAAATACTTGAAGACAATCAAACTGGACAATAGTCAACGCAGGATTGCGTTTATCAGCAACTTAGCAGTAATCTTGAGGGCTTATAACGCTAAATTTCGGGATTTGATCCCTGTGGTGAGTACAGCGTAGGTAGACCATTGAGCATATTTATACATTGCAACAAACAAACTTGCTGCAATAAATTAAATCCAAACTGAAATTCTAGTATTGAACTAAGAAGAAGAAGAAAAGAACGCGAGTGCAGCTTTAATACACAAAAGCCGGTTTTACGGAAAGCTTTCTTTCCAGAGTTATGTGTGTACACATTTGTTTTATATTTCGTATCCTTTATCTGATCCGATTCAACTCAGTCTTAGAATGCATGTATTTATACAATGTTCTATTATCCCAGTTGAAACTAAATAAAATAAAAAGAACACGCACACACTATAAAATTGAATGTATTAAGCAGGGTGAAAGGACGACGTTAAAAAATAAAAACAAACATTAATGTGAATTTTTCTTCTCTTTACTTAAATGTGCAACTGTATCAAACTTTGAAACAAAAAATAGGCGTTTCGGAATAGCAAAGATTCCATCATTTAGCAATCCCGAGGGACCAGGAAATATTTCACCCCCCCTCCTAGGAAGTTCAGCGTTAAGTCTTAGTACTTATAACTATAAAATTCCGGTTTCGATGCCCGCTGTGGGCAGAGTACGGATGGTCCATTGTGTAGCTTTGCTCCTAGTAATAAGCAAACAAACAAATAAAAAACCAGGAAGTATTTACAAAACTATCAGAATAAGAAATAAACGCGAATATACAAAATTACAGGCACATTAGGACAGATATAATTGAAACGAGGACTATGGGTTTTTAAGCGTTAAACCTGCTTTCATCTCAGTATAACAAAAACACAGGACATAATATCCAATAACCTAATCTTAACTACTGTTAAATCTGACACAGATTGTTTTTATAAGCTTTGTTAATCAAAGAACACATCTCTATACTTAACAACCCAGAATTCTTATTTCAGTTAAATCTGTTCTAAAGTTTCTGTATGACTTTGTAATGAGGTTTGTATTTATTTAATCTAATTATTTTGTAAACATTTCAGGTTTTCCCTCTATATTACTGGTGATGGAATCTGTGTTGTACACAAACGCCTATTGAATCTGTTTTTTTATTATTACCGTCGTTCTCTCATCTTTGATTAAACTGCCGTTTCCAACACACGAATCAATTAAATATATTAATTTAAAGATGTTTTTTTTTGTATTAATCTTAAAAATAACCTTAACACATGAAAGAAAACACATTGGCATAAACTTCAACCAAAATATTTTACTTCAGGTAGTCGCTGTAAAATTATAAATAGTGTTTATGAACGATTAGGTAGTAGTTGGCTAGTTTCTAACTATTTTACTTCTTTCTGGTGCCTTCGTTGAACAAAGATAAAATAATAAAATTGTTAGTTTTCCAAATTTCAAAGTTTTGGATGTATATAACCTGCCGAGAGATACAGCTACATTATTGATATATTTTCTACTTAAAAATTCCTCCAGAGGAAACTTCGTAAAATTACTGTATACATGTACATGGAACCATACAGTCTGGAACCATAGGCACTTTAACGAATTTTACAGAATGTGTTCCCCATGCTTGTCTTTTTAATTCGAAACAACTTTATAGACGGTATTTTCATTCTCTTTTAACCCTGAGGAGCATATTTATGTCATTGTCAATGTTCTACACTGCCAGTCTCCTGAGGAGCATATTCATGTCATTGTCAATGTTCCACACTGCCAGTGTCCTGAGGAGCATATTCATGTTATTTTCAATGTTACACACTGCCAGTCTCCTGAGGAGCATATTCTTGTTTTTTTCAATGTTCCACACTGCCAATCTCCTGAGGAGCATATTCGTGTCATTGTCAATGTTCCGACACTGCCAGTCTCCTGAGGAGCATATTCATGTCATTGTCAATGTTCCACACTGCCAGTCTCCTGAGGAGCATATTCATGTCATTGTCAATGTTTCACACTGCCAGTCTCCTGAGGAGCATATTCATGTTATTTTCAATGTTCCACACTGCCAGTCTCCTGAGGAGCATATTCGTGTCATTGTCAATGTTCCGACACTCGTCGCGAATTCGTTGTTTCAGATGTTTGGTGACCTTGATCCTATCTTTGTACACACGTGCCTTGAGCAATCCTCAGAAAAAGAAATTCATGGGTGTCATGTCCAGAGATCTTGGGTCTTATTACTGCGAACAACGTCTGCCAATCGAATGTCCTGGAAAGGTGTCATTAAATCAAGCTCGGACTACCGACCTGCAAATCACCTATGGTTCCAGAATTGTTTGGACATCCTGTGGTATATTGACATCTCACTTTCCTATAGCGTATATTTCATATATACTTTTTTATAATTTTTTATACAGTTCTAATTGGGATCATGTTAAATCCTGTCGATGTCACGTGAAATTCATTCTTAAAAGCTATGATGTGTAGAAGGGCACAGTCATACAAACTATCTAGCGTTTCAGGGGATATTTGTATTGAGCCCGACATTATCTTTAGTATGTGGAACAGAGATATTTCCGGTTACTTGTGGTCTAATTCTCTGATTGGTCAGCTGCAGAGAGAATGTGGAATATGAGATCTAATGTAATCCAATTAACTTGACAAGTGTTTTAGTTTTAAAATCTAAAAAGCCCTGAAAACAACCAGGAGGGCTCAGAAACGTGTGGAATATGAGAACGGTGACCGTCCTTTTAGAGATCGAAGGATTTTGACTTGTTTCGAATTTCGCGAGGGCTATCTGCGCTAGCCGTCCCTAATTTAGCAGTGAAAGAACTAGAAGGAAGGCAGCTAGTCATCACAACCCACCGCCAACTCTTGGGCTACTTTTTTACCAACGAATAGTGGGATTGACCGTTACATTATACGTCCCCGTGGCTGAAAGGGCGAGTATGTTTGGTGGGACAGATTGTGAGTCGAGCGCCCTAATGACCCGGCCATACCAGGCCCAAGAAATCGGAGGAACGAAGAAATGCTATAAAAGTATCGTATTGGTTTTATTATTTACAAAGTTTAGTCTGCTGATTGTGTATGTGTCTTTTCCTCTTAATCTACCAGTCAGTCCTCTTTATCCCATTTAAAGCACGTTTATTTGTATTTTGTTTTATTTAAATACGGTTTTGCTTGATTTCGTCTTCATTTTAATATAGTTTATTTTAATTTTTAATTTTGATTTTATCACATTCTTCATTCAATAAAGTGCTTGTTTTGGTTCACTATCGCATATTATTGTCTCTTTCTTTTCATTTACAACCAAACACTACACTTGTCTTTCCATATACTGGCCTGGCCACGGTTCTCTTGTAATTTCGAAAGTCAGATAACGGTGTGCTTGATTGATTCTCGGAATATCACACACACCAAACACATACCTATGTACATACATACAAGCAGTACTTCTGAATGATATTTAGAACTGACATCCTGAGCGTTTTGATTTTTAATAGGATGGTTGCTATTGTTGGTCTAACTGTTGTTTTAGCACAAAGCTACACAATGGGCTATCTGTGCTCTGTCCACTGCGGGGAATTGAACCCTAGAATTGAGCGTTGTGAGTCTGTTAATTTACCACTGACTCCCCGGGAGACTTAAAGACCACAGACAACAAGGCATTTTTCGTGCTTAAATGTGTATATCGCATATTGCACTAAAATAATGCAATTAAAAAAAGTCACTAAACACTCAAGCTCATTTGGCTCCAAGCCATATTTGGTCACGTTGGCTAGCTTTAAGAAAATCTAGCGGAAGCGCCACATGGCGACCTGGTCGGTCAAACCTACATCACACAAGGTAAATACAAATGGCGACAGCAGGTGAAGAGGAAGATGGATATAACGTGTTAATATGTACAATGTATATGTTTGAACCAGAGCTTGCAGACGATAACGTGTCTAATGTTGCCACGTTGGCCAAAGTGGACGAGGACTGGCGGTTGTTTGATCTTTCTTGTTTCAATAGTTACATGCTACAATGTCATAAAAGACTGGTTTACACTGCTAATGTTATGAAAATGAGACGAAATTTATAGCCGTCAGTGTGGGCACATGAGCAATAATATAATAAATCTATGAACAAATTCTAGTCAATATTTGTTTTTCAAGTGATGAATTTATATCTAGATGTAAATCTTAAATCAGCTGATGGACTTCGATACTATACTCTGCACATGCCCAGATTTGTATGCATATGACTAAGTATACATTATAACTGTAAAAACAAACATAGCTGAGGTCCTATTTCAATAATCAGTATTGTAGATCTAGCAATTTTTATGTTGCTTAGTGATATCTCCAATGAAAGTTTATTTCAAAAAGTGTTATAAACATAAAAATGAACAAATGAAATGAACAATTGTTTGTTCATGCCCCTTTTTAGTAAATAACAGCTGAAAGTGAAATTTCATAAACATTTTTTTGTTTTAGCAGATCTACTGATAATTCTATATTGTGCTTAAAACATTCGCTATAACTTAAGCTTACCCTGTATGCCTCTCGTTTTCGAACGGCTGATTGGACACGATTATCATCGCTGTTACCACTCCATGAACAAGAGCGTGATGTGCCACTGGCATGAGCCTGGTTGCTGCTCGCCGTGCTTGATGGATTTCACTCGAACTTTGGATACACACTGGGCACTGTATCTTTCTTTAGTGCCAGTATTTTTGCAAATCCTATATCAAATTGTAGTTTATTTTCGAAGTCTGATTCCGAAACGTGTTCACTGCATACATGACAGCTTTTAGTCCATCTCCATTTATCACGTGTTCTTGATACGAACTTTGTCCAGACCATGTGCCGTTTTCTGTCTGACTTAGGTGGAAACTCGTGCAGAGATTCCTTCTATTCCTTGGGAATATTCCCACATCCATAAACAACACAGCAAAAACCATAGATGTTTACGTCCGGAAACTACTTACTCACGAATAGCTGTATTCACGACGTCTGTTAAATGAAATTTGTCCAGTAAAAAAACGAATTGTTTCACATAAACAAACCAACAGTTTTCACGCACAAAATAGCGCACAGAGAGGAAGCCGGACTCGTTTACCTTGAGTGACGTCACTCGCCATTGACCAAATTTTTGAACCAAGCGATCGCAAAGGCTGTTTGTTTGTAATTAAGCACAAAGCTACACAATGGGCTATCTGTGCTCTGCCCACCACGGGTATCGAAACCCGGATTCTAGCGTTGTAAGTCCACAGACATACCGCTGTGCTACTGGGGGCCGCAAAGACTGATTGTTGCACTAACTTTGGGAGCTTGTAGGGCCAGGGTGGGGCAAATTATCGAAAAATGACTTCGCCGTAATTTTTAACTACGGCACTTAAATATAAATACAAACGTATTATGTTTTTAACTGTTCAACGTCTTTAAAAAGTATTACTTTATCAAAAAGTATTAAAAGGAATGTAGACAGTATGAGAAACGCACTGTACTCTAGGTTCTTTGTTTTTTGCAAAAAGTATGTGGCAATGTATAGATATCTTCATATTTCGGAAACAGGTATTGATGTTTTGGGCATACAGTTCAAATAAATAGTTACAATAACGTATTTTATGAATAGGATATGTCATATTTCGTCAAAAATGTTAAATTTTCAATCAAATGTTTGTTTTCCTTACAAGAACATTATCTGTAAGTTGGTGAGAGGTCTTTTGGCCAAAAGGATCTAAATGGTTAACTCCACTTAAAACATAGACTTTGGTGGTTATAAGTACTTATAAAACAATAAAATGTATTATTGTTTACTGAGATATAATGTTATTTAACTGATCGATAATTATGTATTGATTGAGAAATAAATAATGCACCTTATCAGAAATCCTTATTAAAATGTGGAAGTGTAGGTTATAATATTATTAGCAAATTATTATTATTATCCAAGACGACTAATATATGTATATTATAAAGCTGTTTGTATTACATTAGAGGATAATACAGTTGTGGTTAAATGAAGTGATCTTTGAGTGAAAAAGGAAGTACAATTTATGTTATTCTCTTGTGTTTATGCTTCGTACAAATCATTGCATATTGGGGGAAACGGTAGTGGACCCCAATATGGGGATGGCACACAAAAAAATTGCAGCCAATACATAGCCTATGGGAATGGCAACGCTAGAACACGCGCAAACAAGCGATTACTCTAAAGAGATCATTCATACACAAAACTACTCGTAAAGGTCTTCCAACCTCTGTCAGTAGAGAAAAAAATGGATGTTGAAATTCGCCTGTTTGTTCTTCTGATTCTTCTTCTTCTCCTGACACTGCAACTCAAAAACTCTTCAAGCAAACTCTTCAGCTAACTCACATACAGTGCTAAGTGTAAGTCAGTTTCCTAAACTACTTAAAACTAGGTAGAAGGTCTAAAAGATAGAGATTTTGAGATCGTCGTACTTCACTCCAATACGACATTTTGTAATTGCTATAACAACGAGTAGCTAGCGCAGCGCCACCTAAAACTTATACAAACAAGTAAATCAAAAAGTTTAAAAGTATTTTTAATTGGATGTAGGGACGACTGGTACAGAAAGAACAGAGACAAGAAAGAGATACTAATATTCTACTCTGTGCAATCAAGTTAAAAAGCAAAGATACTAAGAAAGAAACATGTGGGCTCAATAAACAAAAATTATGTCTTTATTCTTTAAATATAACTATATAAAATGTAAGAATGAATATCTGGGATATAATCAGTGGTTGACAAATTGGTAGATGAGTGGAACTATAATTATTTGCTCAGAAAAGCAATTATAGTGAGGTAGAATTAGAATTACTTTTAAGTTTCTCACACTCAGGGGGACCCGAGTTTAAATCCCACTCATAACTATTGGTTTGCGATATAAAATGCGCATCTCTAGAGCAACTTGTTAATGCCAACAATCCGACAAAGTACTCAATGAATCATCAATTATATATTGTACATTATTCATTGAAGACAACCAAATTATTGTTATTCTTCACTTTGATGAAGGCCATCGTTGATTATTTATTTGCTGCCACTGATTTAGAATAAACGGAAGCCCCCCAGTGGCACAGCGGCATGTCTACGGACTTACAACGCTAGAATCCGGGTTTCGATACCGGTGGTGGGCAGAGCACAGATAGCCCATTGTGTAGCTTTGTGCTTAATAACAAACAACAACAACAGTTCACAAACTCCCCACACAAAAAACAAAACATAGCAATCACACATTATAAACTTTCAAAGTTTTCAGAAAGCGAAACAATAATAATAACAATAAAGAAGAATATTTCGCTCATTGAAAATGAGAGGTCTTTTAACATTGTATAAAAAGGTGGACTAGATTGTGAATTACATACTACTAAAACGCTTCTATGGGATAATATAAAAATTAGTTCAACTGGTACATTAGGCCAAACCTTAAAAGTTTTAAAGTAAAGAAATCCACCAAAACTATTACTTCAAACTCCGAAGGACAATTTCAAGAACTACTTTAACTGCCATTCTTACGAATATTCGCGAGACTTTGTAGATTTATCGTTAAGCCTATCGAGTGGTTAGCGTTACGAATGTAAATCAGCTTCACAGCTTGACGCTACAAAAATACGTTCCGTATTTTGAGATTTTGAAACAAACAAATGTATCGTTTAGCTAAGGTGAAAAAAAAAATAGAAGAAGTGGTAACAATAACCACCTAACTTTAGAGACAGAGATAAATGTACGTATAAACGGGTGTAAAAATACAATATTGTTTAATTAGATAATAGAAATAAATACCCGAGATAAAATAAAAACAATCATTAATAAATACTTAACATTTGTGCAGTTCGGTTCTCCGGTGGGACAGCTGTAAGTTTACGACCTTACAAGACTAAAACGCGGGGTTCAATTCCCCGCGGTGGACGCAACAGATAGCATAATTTGGATTTGCTCTAAAACAAACAAACAAACAAATTGTGCATTTCCATAGAAAAGAATTTACTCCTGCTATTAAAATACAGTTTTTATTCCTTTTTGTCATTTATAACTTGTAATGTATAATTAGAAATCTAACCAGAGTATAAACACATATAAACTTTTATGTATGTGTATAGAACACTCTCACGCGCGTTGAATTTAGAAATTTATCGTTTAGCAGTACTATATTAAAAGTCCGTGGAGTTCTCACCAGAGGGGACTAGTGAGTTTTACACTGTATACAATGAAGCTGATAGGCTATAAAAGTAACGCCGACCGAACTCTGGGCTGTATACGAGCAGAGCATAGAACAAAACTATGTTTTGGGTAAAAGTTCTTGTTCTAATCATCCTCCTGAGCTTGACCTGTGGTCAAGAGTCATCATCTTCAGCTATATCTGTTGTGACTACTCTTATTCTTCACTTACGATTACGGGACATCAATCTTCTCTACGATAACGGTAATTGTCTAATTTCATTGACGTTTCAGGCAGGGTAGAGATTGTAATTTTTAGGCCTTATCATATAAACCGAAAGTTCGAAACATCGTTCCACTCACGGAAAGGTAAAGGGGAGTCTATGACAAAGTTAAATCCTACAATAGTAATTGTGTTTTTCAGTATAGCTAAAATACATTGCACGGTTTCCAGAAAACGTGATACAGTCTTTGGTAAGTACGTGTCATTATCAGAGTATTACTGCGATTTCATTACGATTCCTGAGACCACAGTACAATATACGCACTTACTAATATTAAATCTAATATATTCCGAACTAAAATATACCTGCCATTACAAACAACTATTACAATTCAAATAAGTTATTAATATTGATTAAACTTTGAAAGCTGACTGGAACATAGGAAGTATTAGAAGATGAAGTCAGTGGTTTATAAATGTAATTTTATATTATTTGTTTTATTGTAACTGTATTTTATCGTTACTGTAGGGAAAAGAAAACACAGGTTGATCTATATGTTTCAAAAGTTTCTGTCTGAAATGACGTCTGTTATACACGTTTTTATGTTACTATTACTTTTACTCGAAAAATCACGTGTTATAAAGAATAATACAATGATTTTATTAAATCTCACTAGTTTAGTTATTAAGAAAAGACAACTAGAGCCCCAAAAATATACATTTATTAGGCTCTGACGTTAAACTCCTTAATGTGAAATATTGATGTTACAAAAGTACTCTTTTATTGTGAGACACCAGAAACATAAGAGAACTCTATGAAGAAAAACATGTTTTTGTTTGTTGTGAAGCCCAAAGCTGGGCTATCTGTGCTACGCTCACTGTGGGGATTGAACCTCTACCTTTAACACAAGTTCCATGTTTACTGAAGAGCCACGACGGGTAGTGGTTTGTTTGTAATTAAGCACAAAGCCACATAATGGGCTATCTGTATTCTGCTCATCACGGGTATTGAAACTCGGTTTCTAGCGTTGTAAGTCCGCAGACATACCGCTGTGCCACTGAGGGGGGGAATGGACTTTGGGATTATTGATAAGTCATTAACTCTTATTATAACCACATGAATACTTTTTTAGAGTAAATTGTTTTTGGAGGAAGTTAATCAATATTTTCAAATACATCTGTTTCCATTAGGGGTTATTCAAAAAAAACAGCAACGTTTGTTCATGATTTTTTCGGCAAATGTTTTACTTGGAGGCAGGATTGCAATTTTCCAGCTGTGAAAATACCGACATATTTGTGTCGCATATCGACGTAATTCGTCAAAGATTTTTAAGATCATTCTCAGGACACTGAAGTGCTTGTGTAAGATTGTTCTGAATATATTTTAATACTTTTATTTTTACTGTCGAAGTAAAAATAATAAATCCTAATTGCGATGTATGACACTGAGAAACAGAAAAGAGTTAATACAAATACACGCTAAGAGTGAGTGAAAAGTAAACGCTAATTAGTCGAGAATTTAGCTTAAAACGATTCCTGCTAGTTGGTCTAGAATTTAATAATATTTTAAAGCTTTTGTCTGTTGGTCTGCGAAGAAATTGTTATAGAGCTTTTATTTTTCAACAAAGCCATACTACTTTATACTATAGCTTGAAAGTAAACTATATTACATTATACTATAACACTCGAATAATCGTACACTGAGTGGTCACAAGTAAATAGACACCTAATTTTTCGTCATTTAACC
>NW_013666390.1:175008-177170 GCF_000517525.1 Limulus polyphemus | reverse complement strand
AGAATGAATCACCAAGAGTTTTGGCTCAACAGATTGCAGCCAACTGTGAAGCATGGTGGTTTGGGGAGATGTTTGGGTTGGTTGGAGATCGAGCTTGGTGGAGCGCGTTGGCAACGTAAATTTTGCGAAATACGTCAAAATATTGGAAGAAGGACTCTTGCCACTTTATTCCTCTGGTTTCGTGGACAAGAACACAACGTTGTTCCAGGAAGATGGAGCACCGTGTCACACTGCTAGAAACACCCAAAAGTGGCAGGAAGAAAATGGTATCCAGAAGTTGCCCTGGCGGAGCTAATCTCCTGACATGAACCCCATCGAAAACTTCTGGGCCATACTCGACCGGCAAGTCAAGAAACAAACAAAAAAAAAAAAAACTTCGAAGAGCGATCTACTCCAAGTTTTGAAGCAAGAGTGGGCGAAAATCCCACAATCTAAAATTGACGAGATGATTCTTACGATGCCCCAAAGGATTAACGAACTTCACGAAGCGAAAGGAAGATCTACTAGATATTAATTAAATTATGAATATATCAATTCATGTGAATATGACTGAAAATTTTAATTTTTTCTGAAAAGGTGGTGTCTATTTACTTGTGACCAAGCTGCGTACATCCTAAAAACAATAGTCTTGAAATAAATCTATGCAACTACTGAATGTGGGGTTGCAAAAATACTACTCTACTGTTGACTGTATAGTTGCAATAAAACCATCCTACTGTTGACTGTGTAGTTGCAATAAAACCATCCTACTGTTGACTGTGTAGTTGCAATAAAACCATCTTACTGTTGACTGTGTAGTTGCAATAAGACCGTCCTACTGTTGACTATGGAGTTGCAATAAAACCACCCTACTGTTGATTGTGGTGCTGAAATAAAGCTTCACTACTATTGATCCTAATTTTGCAATAAAGCTACTCTATGGTATACACAACGCTAATTTAACCGTAGTTGAACAGTAAAACAACAATACTGTGATTATTATCTTGCAATAGATCCATATTACTGTTATCTCTACTTTTGCAACAAAGCTACAATACTTTTTCCATTTATGAATAACATTTTGAAAACGAAACCTTAAGCTAAAATCTTAAGTTCTTATAAAGTTTTTAAACTGTTATTCGAACAGAAGCTATTAATTCACATTTTAATCCAACTAAAATTTATATTTTTACCTTTGAATTCAAACGGAAACGTGAGTCTTACGTAAGAGGACCTTTAGATTTCATACAAAAATCGTATTTTAGCAATCTTTATTTCTTCATGTTTTAGTTATTTATTATACTGTAAATAATTTACAGCTAATACTTCACAGTTTTGTAATCTATAATTGTTAAATTTATGTGTGAAGATCAAAACGAAATAAAATATCAAAATCAAAAATAAGTTCAGGAACACAGAGAAGACTGATTTCGGAGAAAAATACTCGAAAATGCTTTTAAATTACTTTCGCACAGAAGCCTTAATATGTATTTACACTATATACTTATAATTAAAAAAAATAAGTTTTAGTCTAAAAAGAAAGAAATTTAGCAGATTTAATCGATCTATAAGTTTGTTATTCATAAATTGATAAAACATATTTGTTTATTTTATTCGTTTTTGTATGTTGCAAGTATCTTATTTCAACTCGTCGAGGGATTTCAATAGATGGCGCTTTTCTTTAACAGTTGTTTAAACATTTGTTTAACAACAAGTAAAAGCTTGGAACGGTCTATTCTTTCATTGGGGGTGTGTCTTGAGCCAGACTAGTTTCGAAGAATTCCACTCCTCATCAGTGACCCTGAACACTAACACCAATGACATAACAGACCAAACCAAGCCTTTATAGTAGTGAGGTATCGAAATGGTGTATTTAAGTGTTTTGCACTCCCAAAAAAGAAACCTATCATTCTATAGGTATTTGAAAAACTTGTAGCATTTCGCCATAATTTAATTCTTCGTATTGTTAGCCGACACTAACCAGCTGGTACATAATTGAATAGAGTTAACACTTAAATACACAATTTCGACATGGCGCTTTCATTAAGATTGTTAAAACACCGAGACTGTATTACACCTAAAGAAAAAAAAAAAAAAAAAAAAACTAAGTCAGTAATACTGTTTGTTCTAACTAATTATTCATGTGCCAACGTATAAGTAACGATTGTATAGTATTTAATTTT
>NW_013666390.1:168596-174943 GCF_000517525.1 Limulus polyphemus | reverse complement strand
GGTAACGGTCTATTCTTTCTATTGGGGGTGGTGTCTTGTAGCCAGACTAGTTTCGAAGAATTCCACTCCTCATCAGTGACCCTGGACACTAACACCAATGACATAACAGACCAAACCAAGCCTTTATAGTAGCGAGGTATCGAAATGGTGTATTTAAGTGTTTTACACTCCCAAAAAAGAAACCTATCATTCTATAGGTATTTGAAATACTTGTAGCATTTCGCCATAATTTAATTCTTCGTATTGTTAGCCGACACAGGGCAGTTGGTACATAATTGAATAGAGTTAACACTTAAATACACAATTTCGACATGGCGCTTTCATTAAGATTGTTAAAACACCGAGACTGTATTACACCTGAAAAAAAAAAAAAAAAAAAAAACTAGGTCAGTAATACTTGTTTTGTCTAAACTATTATCATGTGCCAAGTATAAAGAACGATTTGATGATTTAATTTTCTCAAATGGCATATTACAAGCTCCAAAGACTGTAAAATCTAAGATTAACTATTATCTTGTAAGTTGTGTATATACATTACCACGGTAGCAGCAAGAATAATTTTAAGGTCTTTTCAACAGAAATAGTTATATACAAGTAATTTAAAATATTTTGCAAATTTAAAATGGTGTAGGGAAGGCAGTGCCAAAAAAGAATGCAAACAATAATATAAGAATGATACAGCTATACGTAGATCATCCCTACACAACTTTCAATATTAAAATTGAATGTTACACTGCATGAGTACAAAATGGTTACGAGGTTGATCAGTTTGACCGACCTTGTAGCGAGAGTCTGTAATAATCAAGACATGTTTTGACTCAACTTTGTTTTTCTTGTACGTAAGTCCTAGGCTCTTAGTTCACTACATTGATACCTACCTACCGTGACATTACCATCAACAGTCAGAAATATATAACTTCCAACTGCACTAATATTAAAGTGAAATACACATTTTACAGTGTAACATTAAATTTTAATATTGAAAATCATGTAGGGATGATCTATGTATAGCTGTATCATCCTTGGCCCGGCATGGCCAGGTGGCTTAGGCGCTCGACTCGCAAACTGAACGTCGCTGGTTCGAATCCCCGTCACACCAAACATGCTCGCTCTTTCACCCGTGGGGGCGTTATAAGTGACGTCAATCCAACTATTCGTTGGTAAAAAGAGTAGCCTAAGAGTTGGCGGTGGGTGGTGATGACTAGTTGTTTTTCCTCAGTAAATTAGGGACGGCTAGCGCAAATAGCTCTAGTGTAGCTTTGCGCGAAATTCAAAAAACAAAACAAACAAATGTATCATCCTTGTATTATTGTATGCATTCTTTTTGGCACTGCCATCCTTACATCATTTTACATTTACAAAATGTTTTTTATTACTTGTTTTATAACATTTTTTCCCCTCCGACTGAAAGTTAGTGTATTCTATGAGTGTGTGTAATAAAATTTAATATTATGTGCATTGATCTTTTTTTTTACTCCTTCACTTCATACATATACATAACATAGGGGTTGGCTCCCTAAAGACACCGATTGTATAGTGTACAAAGCATTGAGTATTCTACATCTTACAGTGATTTAATGTTCATCTAATATTGGCTGGTAATTCCTATTTCAGTCTATTCTTAAACTTTTTAAAGGAACACCAGGTTTCTGCAAGATAGTTAACTTCAAGGGGTAATGATAACATCGTTTACACTAGAATTATGTCTTTTATATTAATTACTACTAGTTATTACCACTAAGCGATGACATCGTGCACTGCCAAGAAACACATAGAGTGAATTTAGGTTTAAACTTACATTCGTGATAAAGCAGTTGTAGAGTTATCTCGACTGAAACAGCAAGAAGAAAGATGAACAACTTTGTGGTTTGGTATCTCAGTGATGGTTTCTCGCCTTTTTTTTTTAGCTTGTTTGGTAGACAAATAAAAGTGAGTGGCAATCATCTTTTAAAGTAAAACTCTCTCTCATTGTTGATATTTTAGAATGCATATTTGTGTTATGTCTATTGAATACCTTGGCCATCCCTATATCTCTCTCTCTATATATATATATATAGAGTGTACCGACTCTGTGATAATTGTTAAGTTATTACCAGTGGTGTAGTGCTAAATTTTATAGCGCTGGAAGTCTGTTAAACTTTGTCAGACGTGTGACGTCACCACCAGGGCAAAGATCTTATATTCAAAACGTAATTTTTATTTTAAAGTTTATTTTAAATAAAGAAAATATAAGCAGCGCTAATAATTTGAGGCTGATTACGCGTATATCAGCGAAAGAAAAAAACTCAACTTTCATTGAATTAAGTAGCAAGAGAAAAACTACAACTGAGTACCAAATAAAAATCTATAACATGGAGACTCATTCCATATTAAATTACTATATTTCTAACTACACTATGGTATTAACAACTTTGACTTTTATAATGCTCTTTTCGACACGAATAACTAGGAAAAGCGACCTTCGTTTTATAGGATGTAAACAATAAGCCTTTTAAAAATGTGTACGTCTTTAACATACAGCATAAGTGTTTTAATACCATATTCATGTGTCTTAATATTCACGTGACGTATGACAAAAACAATCCACCATTTTATTAACGATTTGACACCTGCTCTTGAGCCGGAGTGGTCGCATGGTTCCTGATGCCAGCTCCTGAGGGAGAATGATAAGGTGTGTACTAGGCGGTCTGAGTAAGTGGGCACAGGGGATCACAAAGAGTCATTGTTCTCTAGCACTGAGAGTTTGGTTACGAAAAATAGTTAATTTCGGGTGTAAGCTGAATAACTTTTTAATTTTTGAAGTGCAAGGGTTCAGCTCCGATACGTTCCGGCAGTAATATACCCCTGATCACCACCTGTTAGTGCTGTAAATGGTACAGGGTCGAAAAAGTTATTTGTCGGCATTGAAATCAACATGTTAATAGTCTATTTCATTGTGTTACTTTCATTATAGGGTTCTACCGTTAACAAATAATACTTGTTAACCAGTGTTTTATGTCAGCTAATACTAGACCAGTACATTTCAAAAGACCCAGAATATCGAGAGCTTTCCAATATTTGAATATTCTTTTTCCTGATGAAGAACAGTCAACTATTTGAAAATGCTCAGATACACCAAAATCACAAACCGTACAGCTGCCTGCACATACTCACTGATAACGTGCATCGTGAATATTCTCTTGTTAATTAGTTTTTCATTCCGTGATTAAGTAACAAAAATAAACTACCACCGAGCTGAAAAAAGTAATTACTACTGAAACACAAGGGACTACTATTTTTAGTTCTGAATAGTATTTTTCATTGCTTTTTTTTCTCGAATTATGTCTGTTATGCCAATTTACATTGAACAAAGAATACTTAGTACCATTTAGTTAAATGCTATATGATATTAGTAGCTATTACTCATGAGTGATAAAATAGACATCGCCAAACATTGTTTAATGACATACTTTTAATATTTTTACATGAATGGAGATTCTTTTTCTTAAATCGTAAAGCAAATGAAAATATCCATATTTTTCCCATAATGTTTCAGTAAATGGTATCAGTAAAATGTAGTAGCTCATCAATTCCTGATGGATTAGTGATCAGCTTGAGGGCTTAAAATGCTAGAATACGGAGTTCTATCCCCGAGGCGCACATAGCACAAATGACTAATTCTTCAGCTTTGCTCTAAAATAATAAAAACAAAAAGTAACTGCTAGAGTATTAGGGAGAGAGGTATGGGAAATGTTCCAAAAATATTGTATGAGGTTTAACAAAGAAGCTATACGTCACCGTACTTGTTATATGTTGGTTTGGAATTTCGCGCAAAGATACACGAGGGCTATCTGCTCTAGCCGTCCCTAATTTAGCAGTGTAAGACTAGAAGGAAGGCAGCTAGTCATTACCACCCACAACTCTTGGGTTACTGTTTTACCAACGAATAGTGGGATTGACCGTCACATTATAACGCCCCCACGGCTGAAAGGGCGGGCATATTTGGTGTAACAGGGTTTAGAACTCGCGATCCTCGGATTGCGAGTCGAGCGCCCTAACCACCTAGCCATGCCAGGCCACTTGTTATATACCCTAAGGTACTAGTAGCACTATGTCAGCACACTGCTAGCTATATGCTCTATGGTATTAATAGGTGTATGAAACATGTTGCTTTCCAAACTAAGTTATCAGTAAGACCACAAATAATTGTAGGTTATTTTGACTAAATATTTTGATAACACCAAGTAAGATAGTGTAAACAAACGTGAGAAGAGTAATTTTTCCCATGGTTAATGTATGCTATTCTACTAATAAAAAATGTGATTTATTTTTGTTAAATATTAAAATTATGCTCAACAAGAGAAAGGCAAAGGGTAGAACATATCTACCAAAACGGAAGCAACATAAATAAATCATTCGTCGTAATTATTTAATAACTAACCGGGAAAGATCACATAATTAATGAAATATTTATAACTCCGGAAATGAAGTAGTTTCAATACACTTATGAGGTATTTTTGAGCTACAGAGTGTTAGTGCATGATCTTGTAACTTTAATAATTTAGCAGGATAAAATACTTATTTTTGATGATTTTGTTTCATACCAGATAAACACTTCAAAAAGTAAAACAAGGTTTTTGTTTTTAATAGAGGCAAGTATTCAGTACTTAGAAGAAACTTTGCAGAAAAAAGGAGTATCTACAACTAGTTATACCACAGAGGGACTGCATTACCTGATCCCGTCAAAGCACACTGTCCTCTATCGGCCAAAGCATAAACTAATTTTGTGGACACCAAGTAAAGGAAATATCACAGAAACCTTCCTGAAGGTATTTAATGAAGAATTGTGAAGAAATGTGCTATTTGATAACTCGTGCATTTTGAAAAGTATACAGTTATGTAAAACATACATTTTGATGTACTTAACTGTTAGCTTTAGAAAACGAAAATTTCAAAACAGGAATAGGTGATATAAGTAAATACTTATGTAAGTTAATATAAGTACATAATGTACAATAATAAAATAGAGGGATATTGATGTGATCAAGTTTTGCCCCCAGTCTGTTCGTTAGTAGATTCTTTTTATAGGGCACCGTTCACCAAATCTGTGCTTTTGTGTTTATCAAATCGTAGCTAGGCCTAACCAATCCAGTATTTTGATTGTTGTTTACTTTTGAGTTACTTGAAGAGTTGTGCGGTCACTGTTGAAATATTTTCATATCAAACATATCTCATAACTATCGTAAATAAAACCACAGATATAATATTATATTGTTGCGTATCTGCTTGTTTGTTAATTTGCCGTAGAAATTCTTTCCGAAAAACTTCAGCGATACAAGTCTTTTTTTAATTAAAACTAGTTTATTCTTTCTCGATACAACTTTGCAATACACAGAATTTCCACAGTCACTTCAAACTTGACTACTTTTATGAACACACGCTATAAATCACAGTGATTCACACACTTTACTTACGGCTTGACTCGATTATCTCTATCTTCAATCTCTCTCCCTATCTCCTTCTGCTTTATTTGCCGGGCTTATATACTATAAAAAGAGGGCACCTGGAACAGACTAGAGTTGCCAGGATTATTCAAGATCCTTCGAGAATCTCATGACGTGTTACTAGCGTCACGTGACTTCCGCTGTTGTAACAATATATTAAACCTAGAATGATTACATGAGCTCAATAACTTAGTTGCATCCTGTAACATGGAATACTACAGATTTTACATAAAAACTGTAAAATGAAACGTACACTATTTGTAGATTGCAAGTCACAAAATACTCACAGATAGGTCACAGTAATATTCTTCAAGATCAGCCTTCATGTCATCTCTATGGCCTTGTCTTCCAAAATTCAGATGATTTTTGTTTAAATATTCTGTTATGTACATATTCAAGAACTTAATTATAATTGGTGAATAGTTGACATTGTTAAAACTATTATTGTTGTTAACGCGAGTTATTCACAGGATCTTTGAAAAAAAAACATTGTTGATATTTATCTTTTGTAGCATAAACTATTCTGTGTTTTGAAATAAATAAATTTCACTCTGAACAGACTGTATGATGAGCTATGAATTGGAAACGTGTTGCTTAGACAAGTCTAGGTTTTTGTTCAGATCTAACCAACAACATATAAAAGTTTGTTTGGCACACTTTAAATCAAAATATACTGTTATAAATAGGTACTGGGATAGACGTTATTATTAGGCTTGTTAAAAACTACACGATAGTGAGATCTTTCAGACAGTAACAATGTATAATACATTATAAAGAACAATAATATTGTTACGACAGCGGTAGTCAAGTGACGCTGGTAACACGTCATGATATTCTAGAAGGATCGGGGAACATCACGAATAA
>NW_013666390.1:135283-167630 GCF_000517525.1 Limulus polyphemus | reverse complement strand
TGAATTGTGAGAGAGAATAAACTAGTTTATTTAAGAAAGGACTTGTATCTCTGAAGTTACTCGGGAAGAATTTATATACGGGAAATTAACAAACAAACACAGGGCATAACAATATTTTAAAGCACATAATAGCATATGTGGGAGAGACACTAGATGAACCTTGAAGAAAGCCTGTGCCAGTTTCCTCAAGTGTTAAATGGTAGTAGAAGTAATATTAAAATAATTATATTTACATTGGGTAGCTGGAGTTAAAAATCAAAATACTTATAAAAAGGGGTATATACGATAATTAAAAATAATAAGGTATTTACAATTAAATTTTAAATTATTTAATAATAACGTATTAAGTATAAGCGTTGTTGTTGGCCGGTTGCCTCCCTGCGGTTAGTGAATTAAGAACGGCGCAACGTAAACGGGACTGCTCACTGACAGACCTACTGCGACGGGACTCCACAGATGGAGGAACGAGAGCCTGTGTTGTGGACGTTGCCAAAGTCCTCTAGCATGTAAATACATACATCAAGTAGTGAGCCAGACGACGTTATTGGACTTGCTAAAAACTATAATACAGTGTAGACTACAGTGTCAGACATTTCAAACTACAATATACTGGTGTTAGATACGAAAAGAGTCTAAGAAACATTATGATGTAAATTACAATATAGTGTTGTTAGTCATGGAATAAGCCTGAAGAAACGTTTTGTTAGAATTAAAAAGTAGTGTTATTAGACACGTAATGAGTTTGATGTTGCAGCCATTAGATAATTTGTGAATTCAAACACTATTATTGACAGTTTTTCATTGTTCTCATCTAGTCACTGACTATAAAAGGCTTATTCCCTGTGTCACTCTGTTGAGAACGCTTTCTAGCTCCTTTTTTGGTAATGCTCAACAATATACATCGTCGTTTAGCAACAAAAGTATAACCTGATTGTTCTTAGGCCAACTGTGGTGTTTATGTTGAATGCTCAATATTCATATGGATTTGTTAAAAAGATTAGTTTTATTCTTTATTTTTTTTGATAACTTCGCTGATATAACAGCAAAATAGTTTATTCCATAAGTTTTATGACATTGAGTTGTAGCCAAAAGCAAAATGAAATTTACCAAATACTTTTTCAGCTAAGCCTTACGTTACGTGTATGTATTAGGCATAATGCTTAAATTAGACTACAAATAGGCCTAGTATTACCAATGTTATAGAGTTAGTGATTGAAAAGTTTTAAGTGGTGAATAAATTTCAATTAATAAATATTCGTTTGGTATTTTAACACAAATATTACCTACTTGTTCTTAAAACATAAATAAAAATAAACGTTTATTACTACCAAATATATTTTATTCTTTGTACAGTCGAAATAGTTAAAAATTTGTGTGGGAATGTCCGCACAACATTTTCTACTCCCTGACCTAGAATACAGTGAAAAGGTTCAAAGTGCTATTTAAATCTCTTTCAGAGTGCATACGTACTTTTCGTAGTTTTTATTAAAAATGTGGTGATTAAAGAATTATTTCGACACTGATGAAATAAGTGAAGAGTAGGAGGATGCATTTTGGAGGTACAGACAATTTATTTTAGTTAGATTCTATAATTTTCATTAATCATTCAACAATGGTTTCCCGTCATCTTTGACGGACTTTTATACTAGTAAGCAATCTGTAGTTAATGTTACAGTTACCCTGTTGAATGTAAACAATTTTACTAAGCTAAACTAAGCTATCGTTGTGATAACTGCTTATTGTGGATAGTGATTATTATTATTTTGTGTACATCAACAGCTTAAACAACAGCTAATCATTTCTGTGAAAACACACGTCATTGTTCTTCTACCATTTGGTGACGCGCTTATTAAGAATCAAATGGTTACCATGGCAACAGAAGGTGACAATCTAGTTTTCGTTCAAGATGTGGGAATAAAATCACAGGTAATGTGTTGATGAAACACAATGGATTATTCGCTTTCTCTTTATCTAATCATAAACGTAGTTTTATTTCAAGATTATTTAATTTCGGGAAAAGTTTCTCGAAGGATATCCGCGCTAGCCATCCCTAATTTAGAAGGGATAGACTAGAGAGAAGGCAACTAATCAACACCACCCACCGCTAACTCCTGGGTTACTCTTTCTCAACAAAAAAATAGGATTAGCCGTAACATTATAGCGCCCTCCCCTCTCAGCTGAAGGGGCGAGCATGTTCTATGATAGGTTTCGAATCCGTGACACACAGAATGTGAGTTGAGCGTTCTAACTACCAGGTCCTTATCAGGTCCTTTTACTTCAAAGTGTTATTGATAGAATCTAGCAGATATAAGAGTATCTAAGTTTTATTCAAGATTCCAGTGGTTAGCGAGCCGGGCTGTGGAGCTGAGTTTTCATGGTTTACCGCCAAGAAAAAAAATCTCGCTTCGCATTCTGATGTTGTAAGTGTGTTATAAGAGTGAAGGTCAACTTCCACTATTCGGTCTTACAAGAATATCCCTAGAGTAGTTGTTGTTGTCTAAGTGTTTTCCCTCTAGTATATTACTTCAAAATTAGGGACGACTATCACAAATAAATCTCGTGCACAAAATACAATAAAAAACTTCTAACTCAATTTCAGTGTTGACCTATTCAATAACAAAAAACAGTATGAAAAGTAATTGGTTAAAATTCCGGGAAATGGGCACGCATATGACAACCTTTGAGCTTCTGAATTATTCTCGGATCTTCATAAATTGATACTTCTGAAAAGTAAAATGAAATATACCCCAAGTATCGATAACAAGAGATATAACGAATAGGGTATTGTCCCGCACGTAAGTTGTTCCCGTGCATACAACCGTACACTAACATTTAATTGCACCTTTATAACGCTGAACGTATGAGATGAAAAACAGGAAAAATCCGCCCAGAGAAGATAAATATCCATTGATCGAGTTTAAAAAATACAGCATAAACAGCTATAAATATAGGATTCTTGTTTGAAATATCTTGCCCAGTAATAGATGGTTTAATTATTTTTCTTCAGGTAGATCTATACCTGTCTTTCGCTACAATATGTAGGTTTTCACAATTGAAAAGTTTTAAGAAATTCACCAACGCTACACGACACGATCTTATTGAATAGTCATGTCTCTTTCCACTGGAGCCCGGCATGGCCAGGTGGTTAGGGCGCTCAACTCGCAATCACTCCTCTTCCAAAATGCCTTTATGTAAACTGCTGCTGAATTGTGATTATTAAAATACATACGCTTACCTTTGGTCGTTCGGTGCGACAGTTATGCTTCCACCAGTAGTTACTACATGTTGAGGACTAATGGAAGAAAGAGTATTTACTCTCTGTTACTTTTTACAAAGGAAGTAACAATGAAACACAACCGCGGTTTCAAGCATTGCTTTAGATAGCGTAACTGTTTGGTTCGAGGCTTTTCTGTAATAGAAACCATTTATCACACCAAGAATCAAACCGTTTAGTCAGAGGTTTCTAAACATTCAATAAACGTTAAGCACAATACCCGTTCAGTCTATTGAGATTATTTATATGCATATGTTATTCTACTTATATGTATACGTCATTGACTTATTGGGAATAAGATCGGAATTGCCGAATTGTTCGAGGCATTATTACGAACTTTCTGTGTTTAAGTAAAATATGTTGTTCTAATTTGTTATATTGATTCGCGGTCATACAAGACGTCTTTGTACAGTAAAGTGTTGTTATAGAAGTCGTGTTTCTCCGTTACTGAACGTAAGGTTGTTCCAAAAGCATCACTGCTTTATTTATACTGATATAACTGGTAATTTTAAGTCAAGATAATGTCTTCGTTTTGAAACAGTCTGAAACAACTTTGAAATATGTTCATCTCCGTTTTGATTTGATTAACTTTATTCTTTATTTTTATGAAATTCTTTTTTTTTGTACTGAAAAATCTATATTTATATATTTGAATTTAATAGTGGTTGTTTTTTTAGTAATAGGAATTTTAGACAAAAATATATCTTAAGTCACTACGATGATCTGAACCATTTTATTCAATGTTTATCAAAAAAAAACATTTCTATGAACTTTTTCAGGTATCAGAGTACAAGGTAGAGTCATTAAGATGGACTCCGCATGGTCAGCGCAGTCTGGTGGTCGTTTGTAATTATCTGGAAGATTTTTTTCAATGCAACCATCACGTGTTTCAAAAACCCACGTGGAAATTCAATGGCCGAAGTTTTAAGATAACTTATCCGGTAGAATATACAACATCGACGTTTATTTGCATTACTTTTATTCGTATATATATATATTTTTTCGAAATGAACTAATTTATAATAAAACTGACTAACATTGCTCTTCGATTATCACCTAATATAAAATACGTGTTTTTTTTTAAACTCTTTCGGGTCTATAGCTCGTCTATGGTAAAATGACTTGTTTCCTCTCTCTGGTATAAATAAAATATGTAATAAAATATATTTGTGTACTTTTTATGGTCTAAACAAAGCCATAAGAAATAATATATATATAACTCTTTTACTCGTTGGTCTTCACCTGACCTGAGAACAAGGAAGATTGATACTTTTCTTTAGTCTAAATCCGTTTATGCTTAAATTGATAAAGGAAAAAGTATGAAGTATTATTGTGTTAACTGTGTTTTAATTCATTTTAAGCACTGGTTTGAAAAAGCTTTTACAAAGGTATCGCTGGAGCTTCTTGACGTACTGGCAGAGGATGCTGGCTTCAGGTGAGTGTATAAATAATTTGTATCTGTAGAATTATACACTGGCGTTTCTCTACGTTAAAATACTTTTATTTGCGAGCTTTCGGCCCTTTTATCAGGGCCTTCATCGAGCCACTATGTGCTTTGTTGTCCGTGAGATGCAAATTAATTGTTGTACAAGACTCATAACGTAGGTAAATTAATATGTAAAATTATCGGTGTAATACAAGAGATGCAAATTAATTGTTGTATAAGACTCATAACGTAAGGTAAATTAATATGTAAAATTATACTTGTATTACACCGATAATTTTACATATTAATTTACCTACGTTATGAGTCTTGTACAACAATTAATTTGCATCTCTTGTATTACACCTATAATGTTACATATTAATTTACCTACGTTATATTGTTATACACTCTTCTGTACTTTAACTCCTGATTCTTAGAACTTATATAGCTTGGTATTTGTGTGTATGTATAAAGTTGTTACCAGAAGAAACAAACTTTGACATCACCTTTTATAGCCAATTCGCTGTGTAGTTAACCGTTCATATGAAATTATAAATGGTGCACAGTACAATACAAAACTCCATTCCCAGAACAGTTTAGCAAATTAGTAAGTTAAATAATACTCTTATTTTCTCTGTTCACATCTTTTTTGCATATTACTAAAGAACTATGTAAGATGAAATTATTAAATCTTATTGAAAAATAAACTGATTGTGAAG
Source organism: Limulus polyphemus (assembly GCF_000517525.1). Classification (NCBI taxonomy): domain Eukaryota; kingdom Metazoa; phylum Arthropoda; class Merostomata; order Xiphosura; family Limulidae; genus Limulus; species Limulus polyphemus. The sequence goes on along the minus strand of NW_013666390.1, from coordinate 162,211 downwards.
AAAAAGAAAAAAACCTTTTCCCTATTATAATAAAAAATTGTCATTTCTAGAATTGAGAGAGAGAGTCAATGTTTTTTACTTTTTGATTTAAAGTAATACTCAACATAATGTATGAATGAACATAATATTTTCGGCAATTGAAACTAGTATTTAAAGATGTAACAAGAAATGCGAGTTTCAAAATTTAAACTACATATTATTTTTAATACATTTTATCGACGATTGAGTGAAGCCTGTGAAGTTTGATTTGTCTCTTCTAAATTTTTTATGAAAAATCATATGAAATGAAATTAAACATCTTTCAATTTTAGGTATACTATACCAAATCCTTTAGCGGTCACTTTTGGTTCTTATAAGAATGGTTCTTGGATTGGTGTCGTGGGAGACTTAAAAAAGAAAGTAAGTAATTAAAAATATACTACAGAGGACGCCACAATACGAAATATTCTCTTCATTTCCTTCAGTTCCTATGTTTATTATGGAGATATAAATAATTTCAACTTTCCTACAGTATTCCACTTTAATTACTCCCCATTCTTCCATGTGACATTGACCTTTGAACTTTTTAAATTCGAAAACCAACCAGCAAGTGCTTTGATGACTTTCACATTTCTACAGATATTTGTTTTAAGTATGCTAAATAGTGTTTTGAGAAAATCGTTAATAATTATATACTAGCAGCGACCCGCAAATCATTTGCGGTAAATTTCATGTTATTCGTTTGAATTTTTCTTATTCTATCATTTTTACGCACGCCATTTGAGCTACGCTTTCTTGCAGGCATTATGTGTTAGATTGATAAATCCTGGTTTATTTGCAAAAAATTTACGTGGTCAAACAAACATACTCACGTAGATGTAACTTGATATGTAAAGTAAACAATAAATTAAAGTAATGATATTTATAATAGTGTACAGAGTATGAAACAGTTATGAGAGTTTAGTGTATGACACAGTTTTACCAGTTGTAACAAAGAAACTAGCAAAAACGAAGAATTAAACCCGTAGCAAAGAAAAAATAGCTAAAAGGTGTTTATAGCACTCTAGGAAATGAACGGAAGCTAAAATATTGCAAAATAAAGTAAATATAAAGTTGTAATGAAGGCAAACTTAGCTGAATATGCAGTAACGTCTGAATGCGTGTTCACAAAGTAATAAGCATATTGTTTTGAACTAACTGCATATGTGTATTTTAGACCTAAATAACTCGAGAAAGCCTATAACAACTGTATTTAGTGTAATGTTAATTTTTTTTTAGAAAAATACACACGGGTTAAATGTTGTTTGTGTGAAATACTTTGCAAATGAAAAAAAACAACTAAAGTTGAAATTGAAGCCAGTTGTCATGTGATAACATCGACATTGTGCCATCATGTATCATACTCGTTGCATTAAAAAGTTTGACTAAGCAAAAAACAGGTAAGGTTATTTCGAATAGAAAATCTAATATGCAATCTGTACTCCAGGGACAAAAGCCTTTCTACCGATATGAAATTTGTAACGTTTGATCTGGAAAATTGCGAGAAAACAATCAAGTTACTTATACACATCTACAGATGGACATAGATTTCAACACTACGTCAGTCACCATCGTTTGATATATTTGGTATATTTTACATTGTTTTACCAAAATTTCATTTCACTATATTTCTTGTACTCTTTATAAAAGGTTATATTTTCACCGAGTAAAATAAACCATAAGTGATATTTACGTTTCTTGTTATCCAATCAAGTTAAGACACAGTTATCTAATTATTTAACGTGTTGTTAGCCAATCAAGTAGAATCAACAATTATCAAGCATCGTTTTCCAATCAAGAAACGTAATGATGTACATTCAAGTAGAGGCAACACTTATTCAGTCAATCTAAGTAATATTATTGCAACGCCCCCTTCCCTTTAAAAAAAAATTTAGCATTCAACAGTTTGTTTGTTATAGAATTTTTGCGCAAAGGACTATCTGCACAGTGGGTGCTCTTTAAGAGTGTCGGTCAAATCGCACTATTCGAACAGAGAAGCCCATGAGTTGGCGGCAGGTGCTGTTGACTACCTGCCTTCCTTCTAACATATCATTTCCCACTTAAGAACAACTATATAGGGACGTGTAGCTTTGCGCGAAAGTTTTAAAAAACAAACAAACACGCAACAAAATAGATTTCATGATCCATCTTCCAGACAAACGTTTTGGAAAAAAAAATATTTTGGTCAATTCTTCTTGTAGATCCGTGACATCGGAGTAACGGTATTGTCGTGGAATGGGGAGAGAGAAGAAGAAATTGATTACACTCGTTATTTTTCGACCGATTACATCACCTTCGTTGGTCCTGCTCCCAGAGCAGAGCGCCGCTTTGGAGCCCTTGTACAGCTATTTCAGGCAGAGGTACGAGAGATCCAGATTCATATCCCAGTTCCTAGATTTTAAATATTTTTAACCTTTGTAGTGTTTGGAATTGTAAATGACTTTAAGGAATGTTTGTTGTTATCTTAATATAAAAATAATACGTTAAAACACACGCAGATATATGTCATGTTTCAATTATTTTTTGTGAAACTCTACATGCCTAATGTGCAATCTTAAGACAATAGGGGAAAAAGAAACAATTACTGTTACAGCACCATAAAATATTACACATAAATATGATAATACGTTTATCACACATTTTCACGTGTTTAGATGTTTGTTTTGTTTAATAATATATCACTGGTTTAATCAACTATTGTGTTCTACTTAATATATTGGCCAATTGTGCTCCGACTAAACATTCATATGATCCAGTGTCGTGTTTTGACAAATCGTTTATATGATCCAATATTGTATTCCGACTAAACGTTCATACGATCCACTATTTTACTCCAACTGATCGTTCATATGATCCAATGTTGTATTCCAAATAAATGTTAATATAATTCAATTTGTGCTCCGAATAAACATTCGTGTGATCCAGTGTTGTGTTTTGACAAATCGTTCATATGATCCACTATTGTATTCTATCTAAACGTGATTCGTTCCTATGTATTTCTGTGAGATCGTACTGTTGAAACAGGCGCTGGAAAACTGTCATTCTCGTACATTAGATGTATTATGGAAAATACGCCACGAGGAGGTTTGTGCTTTGAACATTACAGCCTTATGACGAAGCCTTTTTGCAATGGAAACTACGCTGCAGGGCTACTGTCAAAATACATGATCCTCAGATAGAGCACGATATGGACAGTAACGACGTGGTCAAGCTATAAAATATAATATACTCAACCTCTGTACATAGTCAGAATGAAATAACGGATCATATAAATGATCTGTGAGAAAAAAATACGACACCATATAAATGTTTAGTCAGATGATATGAACGTTTAGTCGGAATACAACAACGAATCACGTTTAGTCGGAATACAACCACTGCATTTGGTCACATGACTGTCTTGTCTTCTTATGGAATAGCATGAATATCAGTTTCATTCTCCAGCTGTTTGAGATATACGAAGGTTGAAAGAGAGGTATAAATGGAAGTCTTAACGTGATGAATCCACATCCTATCGGCCTGTTTCCAGACGGATATCCTTCTTGATTATGTTGCGTACTGTTGCCTGGGTTACGTGGACGGCTTTCACCACTGATATTTGTGTTCGTGGATTTCCACATGTTACAAGACGCTGGACTTTGCTGGGGTACGACTTGTTGCAGGTCTCTTCCTAGATGGTCTTGATGCTCGAAACTAATCCATATTTCTTTGTTTCTAATTATATTAAGTACAAGAGATATACCCCATTTTGAAAATTATAAATCCCCGTTAGAACACATTTTTTTATGATCTAAGTGTATTAATATTTTGTTTTGGAAAGATTGGTTTACATACCCTTACCAAGAATGATAAATTTTCAGTGAAATCACACTATCTAAAAAATGCCAAGTGATGTCAAAATGTAATTCTGATACATGCTATTCCACTGAGACATTATATAGGCTGTGGTTGTCACGTAATTGGCTGATTTGCTTATTCAAAATAATTTTTATATAACTTACCCAACCTTCTGTATATTCATATTGTGAAATATTACGTTCCAATCCAACATGTATACGGTCCAATAACGTGTTTTGAATAGACACTTGTACTAACTACTATTGTATAGGGTTAAAGAGAATGGTACATATTATTTTTCAAGATCGTTCTTCATTCTTAACAAAAGCATATGTTAATAAAAATATTTGGTTTTTCACATCACAACTCAAGAAGTAGTATCCCTGTTACTCACCTATAGGAAATTTTATATCATTGATATTAAAGATAGATTTGTATAACATAAAATTAAATAGTATAGAATAGGTATTAACAGTATGAATATTATTATCTAGTCAAAAACAGCTACCAGTTTGGCTGCCAAGTTTGATTTCATTCATTTAAGTCGCACACTCAGTCCTTTTGTGGCCTCACATTTTTTTAACACCTTAGGTGTTTTTGATTGGATATCATGAATTCTTGTCAACACACAACAACAAACCACAGCGAGTAAGAAAGTGACTCTCGATAGTAACCAACATTAGTTTAGGATCGCAACCCTATTATTCGGAACAGACCTTTACTTTAAAGAAGCAACCAGATTCTTTAAAATATATGGTGGTAGATTTTCCTCTCTAAAACAGCGTTAATAGCTTCCTTTATAGTAACGCCATGAAATTTAGATTAACAGTTTCTTGTCATCACCCCATGCAATCGGTACAGCTGTATCAAGCATCATTATTTATGCTAATCGCTTAAGCTAATATCATGTGACGCTAAACGCTCTTTAATTAAGATAATTTCATAACATTTTGTAAATTTGTGCCGAAAGTTGGCAATGAATAATCAATAATAACCTTCGACTCTTATGATTCTCTTGAAAACTTGAGCTAGAAACTGCTAATCTAGTTTGTTTGGCCTGACCAATACTTATGTATCTGCACGTCCTTCCATCTTATAGTTTTGCTGCTCTAAATCAGCCGTCTTTAATGATTAAAAAGTAAAAACTGTCCACTTTTACTCGTAGGTGAAGCTGTAGTAAAAATGTTAGACCGATAGCTCATAGGACGTTTTGCGTAGGCGTGTGCAAAAGGTTTAGTCAAAGTTAAGAGGTTTTTATTGAATAACTTTGCACTTGTGGCTTATATTTATACCAAATGAGACTCCTAATTGTAAGTTGAAAAGATCTATTAGTGTACAAATTTGAAAAAAATTCATAAAAGTTAAATATGTATTTTTATCAAATAAAGTTTCCGTACTTTTGGTGCGAAGAAAAAAAGGAAGAAACTCAATCAAAATTGGAGACGTTATATCTCAGGTATTTCTTAATGGATTGCCTTGATATTTGGTATGTGAAGTAAGAGTCTAGTAGAGCACATCCACTGAAAATATGTGATAGTTTGGATTAATACCTTCCGAGATACGGAAGATAGAAATCACTAAACTATCACTCCTGTTAATAACATACAGTGTGCCCTTGCAGGTTGTTTTGATCCAGTCTACTTAAGACACCAGTATAGTACCTATAAGATTTATTACAATATGGTCAGAGGTGAGGAAAACACCTGCTCTAAAAGTCAAAAAAAGTTTTCTGTAAGGCATCTGTATATTGATACATTGAGCTGTAAGTTAAGTTAGGTTTGTGGTGTTTCGGCAGACCATACATCACAGGAGCAAAATATCGTACTTAAATAAAATGGTTTTCTTAATTTTAGCCTACAATGTTAAGTTGGGTTATCTAACAACGAACTTTACATATTAAGGATGACAAACAAAATTTCATGTTTATTATGGAAGACCGTCAATGTACTTGTTTATAGATTATTAGAAATATACTACGTTTGTTGAGATAACTCAGTGATGACTATGAAAATACCTATACTTATTAGGGAAGATGAACAATGAACGTGTTGTTGGAAATGTGTCATAACTGGAACACTTATGCCATGACTAGTTTAGAATGTATCTTTAGATAGTTATAGTCATGTAACTTTCCTAAATTTCCGTGCAGATGACCCGCATGTAGTTATTAAATGCGTGTTAACTGAATGTCGGAAGCTTGTAAGCATGTGCCTATCCTTTTAAACAGGTAAAGGCTGCATATACCAACGGCTAGCAGCACATATCATTTTTCAATGGGTGACACAGTTACTTCTACAAATTGGTATGAGGTCGGGGTTTTATCCACTTAGATGTTATTTGGAATAGTCGGTGACGTATACAGTATTGGATTGTGGTATACCGAACTTTCAAAGTTTTTGTCTGAAAGTAGGCGGTAAATCAGAATTTGCTTTGTCCTATGTGGACATAAGATAATTCTTTCTGTTTTTGTCCTCTTCGGACATAATAAGAAAAACTTCTCACACCAGCAGTCAGTGAAAAGTCATCTTACAGAATGCAGAAGTAGGCCAGTAAGTAAAAACAAACGTAAACATAATTATTATAAATAATGATTTGTTTATTTGTTCATTTGTGTGTATTTCTTCCATTTACTGTCCGTGTTCGGTTTAATCTCTGCATAAAATTTCCGGAATCTGCGTTATACGAATATTTTTAAGCTTATCTGCTGGATATCGGTGAAATTAATACCCAAAATTTACTTTGTTAAAGTTCGTAACAAATCTGCTATGTTTGTAAGGATTGGCTTTACTTAACTGTGTTTGTCATTGACGATTAACTTGCTATCGTATTTTTAGAGATGCGTAATAATGTACTATGTTATTTTTGGAAAAAGACTCACCGAAGACGGTAGAAATACACCATTTTAATAAAAAAAAAAGATTTAATAATCATCCTTTGTTATTCTGTTACGGTAAATTTTATTTCTTATGCAAGAAATGAATTAAGTTTCACCAATCATTGGAAGTTTTTTGTGAGTTTATATTAACGTTTTCTTTTTAAAAAAAGGGTTATAGATTTAGTGTATATTTTAGTGGTATTATTATGTTCTTTTAAAAAAGGTTATAGCTTTAGTGTATATTTTTAGTGGGATTACTATGTTCTTTTAAAAAAAGGGTTATAGCTTTAGTGTATACTTTAGTGGGATTATTATGTTCTTTTTAAAAGGGTTATAGCTTTTTAGTGTATATTTTAGTGGAATTATTGTGTTTTTCTTTTGAATTTAATTCACGCTAACAAAATATTTTTCTGTTGCTGCTTAGCTCTGGCTGCTGTATGTATTCGCTGGGATGTTCTCCGCGTTTGTTATAAGCCTGGCTTGGTGGTTTCACCGAGTGAAAATAGAGAGAGATATGTCTGAAGGAGTATTTAAGATTATAGTTTGCGAAACACTTTGGATCTCCATGCAGGCTGGTGTGTGGCAAGGTGAGTATTGTTTACGTGGACTGTTTATAAGCTATCCATAATTTGGAACTGATAGACTAGAGGGAAGACAAATAGTTGTCAGCAACCCTCGGGCTACTTTTGTGTGGCAATATTAGTAGCAGCAATATTAGTATTAGTTACTGATCTTGGGGTAAATAGAACCATACTGGCTAATGGGGGAAGTTAATACAGTAGATCGAAGCCATTGGAGCAAAGAAAAGAATTTAGCAAAGTTAGTAAGACATTAAAGAAATTGGTTCATAGAGTATATTAACGTCCTGCCAAAATAATTAGTACACAGGATCACACACAAAAGGTAAAATGAATTAAGAAAAGACCCAAAACTCGAGTGCTTTCAAATATTTGAATATTCTTCTTTGCTATTCGAAAGCACCCGAGTTTTATTTTATTAACATAATGGACCTTGGAACAACAACAATAAAAAAGCAGTGAAATAACATTAGAGATACACTAAACAAAATTAATCATGGAAGAAACTAATTCAAATAAATATAGCAAGGTTAATAAAACAGAGTCATAGTGACTAATAAAAAAAATTAACACAGAAAGTTTGATATGGATTTAATGTTTGCTTGTTGAGAAGTCTCGCGCAAAGCAAAACAAGATGTATCCGCGTTAGCCGTCTCTAATTTTGAACTGATAGGCTAGAGAGAAGGTAGCAGCTAGTCAACAGCACCCATCGTCACGTGTCGGGTTACTGCAATCGAATTGAACAAATTTCACTCGGTTTGTCTCCTCCATGAGTCACGTTGTCCATTTTTTGTACTAACTCATAGAGACAACAGCATGATTGGTATACATCAGACGCCACAAAGTTTTCTAGAAAGTGGATCAACGTTGAATGAACTCAATGAAGAAATTAATATTTGGGATTAGTACGGGCCAAAAACTGAGTAAATCATATGTATTTTTAAGTTAATCTAACGACGAACAAAGTGCTTTAAGATCAATTTAATAAGAAAAGCTATAGTCGAGAAGCATGACAAGCGAATTCGCTAAGAAATAAAGCATGTTTCAACTAAAATAGAGGCAGGCCTGTAGCCACTTAAATATAATTAAGAATAGAGGCAGGCCTGTAGCCACTTAAATATAATTAAGAATAGAGGCAGGCCTGTAGCCACTTAAATATAATTAAAAATAGAGGCAGGCCTGTAGCCACTTAAATAAAATTACAAATAGAGACAGGCGTGTAGCCACTTAAATAAAATTACAAATAGAGGCAGGCCTGTAGCCACTTAAATAAAATTACAAATAGAGGCGGCTTGTAGCCACTTAAGTAAAATTACAAATAGTGGCAGGCCTGTAGCCACTTGAATAAAATTAAGAATAAAGGCACGCCTGTAGCCACTTAAATACATTTAAAAATAGAGGCAGGCTTGTAGTAACTTAAATAAAATTACAAATAGAGGTGGGCCTGTAGCCACTTAACTAAAATTAAGTTTAGTCTGTGAATTATTTAGGAATGTACTTAAATCATATCAGAAAAAAATTTATAAACTGTAAAAATATCAAAGGGTTTGAAATGTGTATTATAATTGAACAATCTCTTGACATCTTCCAATAACAGTTTTTCTCCCAATAAACTTTGTAGTGCAACATCAGTTAGGTAATGGAATTAATTTGTAAACGACTTAAATAAAATCAATAGAAATTATATTATTCACCAACTTAACCTCTTTCAAACTTTAATAGTTGTTTTCATGCAATTTGATAATATAAATAGCGTTTCAACTACCACTATGTCTATCGTATCCCAGCCGACCTGTTGGGCCCTGGTATTAGGCGAAAGGCCTCTTCGGCACCGAATATAGCTGCAATAGTGTGATTGACATGCTTGTATTCATTCTTCTTTATTTTCAATCCTAAGTTCTTGGAATTAATACTTCGTATATTGTCGACATTATTTTCGAAGCAAATACCCCACTTGTCTCTGCTAGTAAACAAGTGTATGACATAGTAAAAAACAAGAAACTCTAATTAATTGATTTCTTAAAGAAGCTTCAACTTGTTCAAAAAAGTTTATTATTGTTCGCTTCAAGAATGAGTTTTATTTTCGAAATGTTGGTTATTAATATGCATTTTTTATAAACAAAACATCATAAGAAATTGTATCAGAATCGACGAAAATAACGATGTAAAAGTCAAGTTTGTTATTTCCAACCTTAACGGCACTTTATGTGATACATGGGCTAAACGGCTGACTTAAAGGTTACGACATAGCTGTCCCTAATTTTGAACTTCTGACCAGAGAGAAGATAACAGTCAACAGCGCACAAGTTGCCTTCGGCTACTCTTAATAGAATTATGTGGTTGTATAGACTTTTATAACGCGGCCACAGTTGAAAGCGTGGAGAGTGTTCAATGAAATATCACGGTGTAGAACCTTGGGCCTTCCGACACGCAGCTCGGCACGCTAATCATTAGGTCACACTCTGCCAGTATAAAAGTAAAGAAAAGATAATCCTGAACCACTGTTTCTGTTACACAAGATAAATAAATAAAAATCAAAGAACATAATATAACTCAAGATTAAAAAAACAAAAGAAAAGCCTTTTTCACCTAGATTTTTACTGTCATTACATTTGGAAGTTTAAGCGCTTAGGGAACTGTAGCGGTTAATGTTAAAATCGCCCAATTTTTGACTTTGTGTTTTCGTCGAACATTTAAATTCTGATCTGTCATGAGTATTCAAATGAGCATAATATAAAACGCTCAAATATGCACAATGTTTAAGATCTTTTGTGCATCTCATATTTCGAAATTTGTATTATTATTATCATTCAAGTTTACTTTTAAGCAATTATATTAATACTTTACCATTTGTTAAACTGTATTGAATTGGTTTCAAAAATTTTCGCTTTTTGTAAAAAATAAGCCTCACTGTGACTTAACGCTAACATTAAGACTAGGGGCTCAATCTCTACGGTGGGCATAGCACAGACAGCCATTTTGCAGCTTTGTGCTTCATCAACAAACAAATAATTTGAAATTGCATTCTTATACAGCCTAAACTCATTAAAATCTTTAGTCACAATTGTTTCATTATTACATATTTATACTATGTGAACTACGAACGATGTAAGGGGACTGAATAAAAATAAATCAAATAATGTTAAATAAACTTCATTTCCCTAACATCACTAATGATGTGTGATCTATTTAATTACTTATACAACTGTAGGTGCAGAACGATTACCCAGTGCTCATGGAGCGAGAATAACACTCACCACTTGGTGGCTTGTCTGTCTTATCGTACTAAACGTTTATTGTGGAAATATTAGAGCTTTCTTGAGTATCAATATCTCCGAAAAACCATTGAATACAATTGAAGAAATAGTTAAAACAGGAGAAGGAAAATTATTAGCGATTCCTGGAGCCTCAGTTGTGTCACTTATGGAGGTAAGTCACTTTGAATTACAATAGTTACTAATTAATCCCTGTAACATCCCTGAAAAGAATAAATGTTGGTCATTTAACAAATAGAACAAAATACGAATACTGCTAAATGTAAATATTACTGTAATAAGTTTTCTTTATATTTTGTAGCATACGGTGGATTGTTAAGGGCTTCTTAAAATATTGTAAAATAGATTTATCTCTTTGTTTAAGAATTTATTTTATTTAAAAATAATACTTCAAAAGGAATTTATTTAATATAGGTTTACTTATATACTCACACACACACACTTATGCTATTCCATTTTCAAAATAAAAGTTAGTAGAATTTTGTAATGTATTCTATGTATGGGCGGTTTCTTATGAATTATTTGGTAAAACTAATGCTAAGTCCAGTCTACGTAAACGTAACCAATTAATTTATTTCTTCAATAAAGTTTGCTTCAGGCTACGTTCAGTTATATGCCTAACTTTTCAAACAATGTTTCAAATGAAATTCCGAAATTAATTTAATCCTAACTCACAAATAAACTTACTTGATGAATTTCCCCGCTAAATGATCTGTCACAAACACGTAGACTAATTCACTGACTAACTGAATAGTAGGTGAGTAGAAGCAGTGAGTCTCACTGTATAAGTCTCCGACCTACGTAAACTGACAAAATCAGTAATTTAACAATTCAATAAGTCTAGTATTCATATTGTACTTTTATTTCTACATATTACACGACACTTTTAGATTCTACAGAGGCCTCAACGTTCATATAATTTCTAGATATTGTGTCGTCATGAGTTTCGTAACATGCTCCCTCTAGCAAACAAACATCTAAGCTAAAATATTAAAAATAGAGCTAACAACAGTATTTTCAACTGTTACCTAGGTGGACTGTTGATAGCTGATAGACCACGAACTCATAGTTAGTTATAATACGGGTTTGTAATATAAGCTAAAACTATTGCGGTTAGGTTTAATATTGGAAAATTTATTTGCCATCAAATCGATTACATGCAGAGTTAATATGTCAACTTTCAAATCCTTATTTCATTTTGCGACATAATGCTAACGTTTTCCCATTTGTATATAAAACTCCCTACTGATACATACAATTAAGCGCTTTGATAATCGAAATGATGTGTGGTCAGTATTAATACATTCACGATGTGATCATGGCTAGTAATAAATTGGCCAGTTAGAAAAGGCCTAAAGTAGTTTCAAAAGGAGAAACTCAAAACACTGTATGTATGTTATTGTCTTTCAAGCATATTGTTTAGAAAATCAAGCTGCAATTCATTAAAAAATCACCGATCTCAAAGGATTAAGCTCTTTGTTCTCTGCGTATTAATCTGAATCTGACATCGTCTACATCGTGAACACAAATGTAAAATTGAAACATTTCATTACTTTCATTTGGTCAACAGAACAAAATCAGCATGTTTTGTTTATACTACAAGATGAAAGAAGTAACGCCAGACTGTTTTAATTTAGTATAACGTAGAAGGAAATTGCTTTTGGATAATTATCATAATTTAATGTGAAAAGAAAATGACATCAAAGTAGGTTATTACTGAGTATTGATAAAGGAAATTAATTATGTCAATGTTCTGTTATAACGGAAAGAAGAGGGAGTTGAGGTTCATATAATTTGTCACAGCGTAACACAGGATAAAGTGTATTTGGGTATTTTGTGATACAGAAGGAAATGACATGAAGGTGTTTTATCTTAATGTGATATAGAAGGAAATGACATGAAGGTGTTTTATCTTAATGTGATACAGATGGAAATGACATGAGGGTGTTTTATCTTAATGTGATACATAAGGAAATGACATGAGGGTGTTTTATCTTAATGTGATACAGATGGAAATGACATGAGGGTGTTTTATCTTAATGTGATACATAAGGAAATGACATGAGGGTGTTTTATCTTAATGTGATATAGAAGGAAATGACATGAAAGTGTTTTATCTTAATGTGATATAGAAAGAAATGACATGAGGGTGTTTTATCTTCATGTGATATAGAAGGAAATAACACCAGGGTGTTTTATCTCAATGTGATATAGAAGGAAATGACATGAAGGTGTTTTATCTTAATGTGATATAGAAGGAAATGGCATGAGGGTGTTTTATCTTAATGTGATACTGATGGAAATGACATGAGGGTGTTTTATCTTAATGTGATATAGAAGGAAATAACACCAGGGTGTTTTATCTCAATGTGATATAGAAGGAAATGACATGAAGGTGTTTTATCTTAATGTGATATAGAAGGAAAGTGCTTCGGGCCATTTTGCTATCATGCAATGTAAATAAAATGATATTGAAGTATTTTGCTGTTATTAGAATCCTGTATTAAAGACCACTTTTAATCGTAGATTGCGTTAGCACTCTCTATGTAGGGATGGCACGAACGCCCATGTTAAAGCAACACAAAAGTCATCTGGATTTTCTTTTCTACAGGTCACCAGAAGCTAGATATGAAGAGATACCTGGCATATTCACTCTATATGCCACTTTTCAGCTAGCCAGAGCGTCCCAACTTCGAAAAGCCAAAACCGAGATTTCTTATTTTCGTTCCTCATCATCTTTTTCAACAGGCCTTGCCTAGTTCTAGCAGTAACTATAATTTGATCATCATTTGATAGAGTGAAACTGTTTTCACGATCTTGACTACCTATTTTATTATTATTTTGTGTAAAGTTTAAAAAAAAAGAATTACCCCTTGAAGTTAGCTTTCTTATATAGATATTTTGTTCCTTTAAAAAGAAGTACAGGATGAAACAAAGATTACCAGCCAATGAAAGAGGAAAATTAGATGATTGTAACATGCAGAATACTAAATGCTTTGTACACTATACAATCGATGTCTTTCGGGAGCCAACCCCTATATTATGTATCTGTATGAAATGAAGGAGTAAAAAATAATTCATTACACATACAGGTCATCAAAAACTAGATATGAAGACCTACCTGGAATAGTCGGTCTATCTCCGGTTTATACGCCGCTTTTTAGCTATCCAGAGCGTCCCAAAGGCAAATAGCGAAAACCGAGATTTCTTATTTTCTTTGAACACTATCATTCTTCAACAGGTCTAGCGTCTACCTAATTCTAGCAGCAACTATAATTTTATCATCATTTTATAGAGCAAAACGACCTTTGACTACTTATTTTATTATTATTATATGCAAACTTTATAAAGCTTTAGAATACACTCTATAACCTAGTAAATCACGTACGCCATCTTATAAAAAAAAAGTAAACAAACAAGTATAAGGAAAACATTTATCGCTACGTAAAAAAGCTATGTAGGACTGGCTACTGAAGTTGAAAAAAGGAACCAAACAAAACAGGGATGGAAGTGGACATATCACTTGATCCGGCTAGTGATCACATAGCAGACTAAGTTGTCTTGAATTTACATGGAGATTAAAATCCCTACATTACTGGCTTTCTCACTGGCAAAACAAATAGAACCAGAACATCAATCGTAAAATGTTCCTCTATTGTAAAATAGCCATAAAAGTAGTATTCTAAAGTTAACTAAAGGAAAGGTATAATGATGAAAACTGATAAACTTTCGATAGAGAAAGCGGGGAAGCCAGTAATATAGGGATTTTATTCTCCATGTAAAGTCGAGACAACTTAGTTAGCTATGTGATCATTAGTCGATTAAGTGATATGCTCATTTCCATACCTATCTTGTTTGGTTCCTTTTTTTCAAGTTCAATAGCCAGTCCTATATAGCTTTTTTATTTAGCGATAAATATTTTTCCTTCAACATGTCATAACAACGAGTGGTAAAGACTGCATTTTTTTTTAAATGTTCAAGTTAGTGTTATTTTAAGATTCAGTTGTTTTTTTTTTCTTTTGTTTAAATCAATGTTGAGACCTCTACCAATGAAGTCTATCGAGAAGCTTGGAGGATTCATGCAAAATACAACCAGGGACCAGCTCTTCAGTTTCTGGATTACTTCGAAGAGGTTAAGAAAGGTAATTATTTCCTGGGAACCGGAAGTACTTTAAGGTATTTCTCACAGCTGTGTGCCGCAAATACGAGTGAATGCCCTTTTCACGTGTCCACAGAACCAATAAAAATGGATTTTATGGGCTTTGGACTGCAGAAAGGAAGTCCTTTGGAATATGCTTTAAGTGAAAGGTTAGTGTAGAATGTGAAGCAAAATTTAATGATTTCAACAGAAAAAAAAGATCTGTGTAGAATGTAAACCAACATTTTTATTTTGTCTTAACTAAGGGTTAGAGTTGGATATTAAGTTTAGTGTTGTACGTGAAACACTGATGATGTAATTTAATAAATATAATGTAGGGTGTAAATTACTGATGATGTGGATTGTTAAGTTTAGTGCAGAGTATGAACCAGTGATGCTGTGATACGTTAAGTTTAGTGCAGAGTATGAACCAGTGATGCTGTGATTCGTTAAGTTTAGTGCGGAGTATGAACCAGTGATGCTGTGATTCGTTAAGTTTAGTGCAGAGTATAAACCAGTGATGCTGTGATTCGTTAAGTTTAGTGCAGAGTATAAACCAGTGATGTTGTGATACGTTAAGTTTAGTGCAGAGTATAAACCAGTGATGCTGTGATACGTTTAGTGCGGAGTATGAACCAGTGATGCTGTGATTCGTTAAGTTTAGTGCGGAGTATGAACCAGTGATGTGGATTGTTAAGTTTAGTGCAGAGTATAAACCAGTGATGCTGTGATTCGTTTAGTGCGGAGTATGAACCAGTTATGTTGTGATTCGTTAAGTTTAGTGCGGAGTATGAACCAGTGATGCTGTGATTCGTTAAGTTTAGTGCAGAGTATGAACCAGTGATGCTGTGATTCGTTAAGTTTAGTGCAGAGTATGAACCAGTGATGCTGTGATTCGTTAAGTTTAGTGCAGAGTATGAACCAGTGATGCTGTGATTCGTTTAGTGCGGAGTATAAACCAGTGATGCTGTGATTCGTTTAGTGCGAGTATGAACCAGTGATGCTGTGATTCGTTTAGTGCGGAGTATGAACCAGTGATGCTGTGATTCGTTTAGTGCGGAGTATGAACCAGTGATGCTGTGATTCGTTTAGTGCGGAGTATGAACCAGTGATGCTGTGATTCGTTTAGTGCAGAGTATGAACCAGTGATGTTGTGATTCGTTAAGTTTAGTGCAGAGTATGAACCAGTGATGTTGTGATTCGTTAAGTTTAGTGCCGAGTATGAACCAGTGATGTTGTGATTCGTTAAGTTTAGTGCAGAGTATGAACCAGTGATGTTGTGATTCGTTAAGTTTAGTGTAGGGCGTGATGCATTGATGCTACGATTCGTTAATTTCAGTGTAAGTGTTAATGTTAGGATGGCTTAAGTGAAAGAACAGAGTAAAATATGAAGCAGAATGTGTCGATTCCTTAAATAAACTATATTCGAATAATATGAAGGTTATTTTGGATGTGATGTAAAATGGTAATGAGATGACGAAAGTAAAGAGATTAAGTACGTTACATTAAAATGATTTTGGAGCTTTACCATGTCGTTACAGTCCATGCCACTACGTCTGATAATAATTTGTCTGACGACCGTGCATCTTGACAATAGCCATGCAGCGTGGTTTCCATTTAAAAAAAATTTCGTCGTAAGGTTATTTTGTACAAAGCATAATTCTCCTCTTTGCGCCCTTTCCACAACCCATCTAGCGTACGAGGTCGATGGTCTTCAGCGTTTTGATAATCCAATCACACTGTATGTATTGGTATGGAATAGCATGACTACCTGTTTTATTCTCAACCTGCTTGGTATATGCGACGGATATGTCGTGAAAGTATTTGGTCGTCAAGAAATTAATGTTACTTTTTGTATGAAAAACGGATATGTCGTGGAAGTATTTGGTCGTCAATAAATTAATGTCACTTTTTTGTATGAAAAACGGATATGTCGTGGAAGTATTTGGTCATCAATAAATTAATGTCACTTTTTTGTATGAAAAACGGATATGTCGTGGAAGTATTTGGTCGTCAAGAAATTAATGTCACTTTTTTGTATGAAAAACGGATATGTCGTGGAAGTATTTGGTCGTCAAAAATTAATGTCACTTTTTTGTATGAAAAACCCGAACAACTTATATATCAAAACAAAACATCATAAAATTGAAATAGTCTCCGTTCTTATCGATGATGATTTTCCATCTAACAATCAGGTTGTCAATGCCCTGATTAAAGAAATCACTTGGCTTTGAAGCAAAAAACATGTCGATGTCCTCATTAACACCTTCCACATTTGCATACGTTTTCCCATTAAGATGGTATTGCAGCGAACGAAAAAGATGGTAATCTAATGGTGCCATATCTGGAGAATATGGTGGGTGAGGGAGAACTTCCCAACCCAACTCTATAATCTTGTGTTGCGTCAAACGTGCCACATGTGGACATGCATTGTCGTGGAGAAGAAGAACATCTTTCCGATTGACGAGTGAAGGGTGTTTCTGATGAAGGGCCTGATTTAAACATTCTAGTTCCTGACTATAGATTTATGCATTAACAGTTCGCTGTGGATTGAGGAGTTCGAAATGAATTACTCCCTTGATGTCCCACCAAATGCAAAGCATCACTTTCTGTGGATGGAGTTCAGGTTTTGGGGTCGGAAATGGTTTTTGTCTAGAACTGAGCCATTATTTTTGGTGTTTAATATTCGCATAGAGAGTCCATTTTTCATCACCGGTGACAATTCTGTCCAAAAATGGTTCACGCGCATTACGCGCCAGAAGAGAAGAAGCAACGTTCACATTTTGGAAACGATGATAATAGGAGTGTTCGTGAGGCACCCAAACATCTTTATGGAGTTTTCTCATATTCCTTAGATATTTACGTATTGTTTCATGAGAGATATGAAATTTCAGGGCCATTTCACGAGTGTGTTGCGTTGGGTTAGAATCAACAAGCGTTCTCAGCGCATCAATATCAATTCCAATATGTCGGCCCCTGCCATCACAGTTTTTAAGGCTAAAGTCACCATATTTGACACTTACGAACGTTCAAAATATTTCTATAAACTTCTTTGGTATGCTTTGTGGCTACAGAGGCGTTGTTTCCAATCTTGTATTCAAACAGCATTACATGCCGAATGTGTATCTCGTCGTGTGCCATCACTATAAGGGATTAGAGTATACTAAACTTTACATATTACATAGGCTGCACTAACGTGACATTTAGACGGTTCGTTTAACTATTATATATGATGTACGTTGTTTGGAGGGTGTTTGATGTTCCAAAAGGCGACATTAATTTCTTGACGACCTAATATTTTGCGCCGGAAAGGGCTGTTACATACCATTCTACAAAGTGATCCATTTTCGGTGGCATCACATTATTTACGAAATCATAAGTAATGCCAAAATGTAGTTCTGATACATTCCATTCCATCGCGGCTTTATATTGTCTGTGGCTGTCACACAAGGGTTGGTGATTGGCGTATTCAATATCGTTTTAATATAACCTTTTCAACCCTATGTAAATATTGTAATAATTTCAACAATTCTGCAAGTATGTTATTTACTTGTATAACGTAAGCTAATATACTGAAAGAAAATGTTGGTCGACTAGCTTAACATTAACTAGGCAACGATCAATTAAGAATTGTTTAGTTTGTTATGAGAAACACGTTAGGGTTCCAGAGTTTTAAGAAGGTCTATGTATTAGGTTTCAAAGTTTTCTAATATAACTTTTTCTTATAGCATTTCTCACCCGTTTGTTATACTTGTTGGAGTTAGTAAATTACATTATAGATTAGCAATTTTTAAGAAGTTTTTGATTAGTTATGAAACGCCCTCTATTCGTATTTTATATACATATATCTTAAATTATTTACAAACCATCTGAACCTTGAAGAAATAGATTCCTGTTCTCTTTTATGACGTGTGGCTAATTTTATATTGATTTTAAATCACATAAAATGATGTTGAGTGATTAAGAATTAAAATGATTTAAAGTATTATAATTCATTTCCTTTACGTTGGATTTTAGTTCAATATTTCCGAGAGTCTAGTTTCGAACGTAATTATATGGGCAATTGGTAACGTAAGTTTTTTTTGTGTTTTAGCGCAAAGCTACACAATTGGCTTTTCGCGCTCTGTCCATTGTGAGGAATCGAACCACGAATTTTAGTGTTATAAGTCCGTAAGCTTATCACTGATCCGTCGCCGGACTATCAACGTAATAATAGAACAATATATTTTCCCCAAAAAGATTTCACCGTTCTGAAAAAATAATTCGTATAACAATTAAATGTTTTTTTGAAATTATAATAAAATATACAAAATTATGAAGTTAAATTAAGATTGAAAATAGAGCTATAATCGAAATAAAAAATATGTACTTTTATATTTACGTTTCAAAATTATGAATCTATAATATTACTTTCTTTCAGGATCGTTTGGCTGGTTCAGACAGGGTTTGTCTTGAGATGGTACCAAAAACATACGAATCTTTTCAAGCTTCAGAGTCCATGTGCTTTCGCCAATGCCCAGTCCAACGATAACTTGGTTCCTTTGTCTTTGCATGACCTTGGGGTAACATTTCTGATCCTTCTTAGTGGACTTGTTGTAGCTACAATGACTTTTATCTTTGAGTTTCTGATCTTCAGATTTAAGAGAAGATCTTTTTTCAAATAAGCTACTTCGATTCACTTGACTTAGAATGCCACAGATTTTGCTCATTCTTTTACACATTATTAATGTAAATGAACGTATTGTGTTTTTCTAAACATTTGAATTCATCACCAACTTACCTTTAGTCTGCTATTCATTACTGAGATTTTTGAAATAATTGAGGTGGGAAATTGAGAGAAACTCACAGGAGAGGATTCTCCAAATATATATATATATATGATTGTAATTAAACAGGAAACGTATTATCACTAGCAAAACTAATAATAATTAAGGAGAAGGAATTTCAACCTCTTAACCAGCTTTTCGTAAATACTCATTCTTTAAGTTTATTAAAACCGTTTTGGCCAAAATATTTCATGTTTTGTAACATAAGATCATTATTATTAAGATGGAATACAAATATACTTAGTGCAGTCGAACTGAGAAATGCATGTCATATTAAACATTTACGTATGTAAATTGTGTGGGTGTTAATGAGATAGGTTCTATGGACATCGTGAACGATTTATTACAACAGCAAACAATTTTATCAGAAATCTACAGAAAGATGTGTGATTCAGCATTTCACCTATCACAACAAAACCTTACCAAAACATATATATTTACAAAATATAACATCAAATTATTATACACAGCATATATAACCTTATATCAGTTCATTAAACATCTAGTACTTGGTTGGTCCTCCTACCCTAATAACCTCCACAAGGTGACGTGGCATGCTATCGATGAGGTTATTAATGTAATTCATCGTGATTTCATCCCAACTTGTCACTAGAAGGCGCTACAACTCAGCTACAGAAAGCTGGTTTAGGGTCATGGTTCGCAATTTTTCGACTCAGTTCTGCCCAACAGTTTTCAATGGTATTACAATCTGGAGACTTTGCTGGCCATCGCAATATTGTAACGTCCTTCTGGTTGAGATAATCCTGTATAATACATGCACTGTGAGAAGTGGCATTTTCACCCTGGAACACAAACTTATTGTATATCTGCCCTAACACGTACTGCATCACATCCTGTGTGTTCCCTGTGGGAAAAACAGTCTTTCCTCATCTGTTCTCCAGGCAAACGGCGAACACGAATCCTACCATTAGCTTTAACAATCCAGAAATAGGACTCATCTGAAAAGATGACATGTCGCCAGTGGCCTAACTGTAAGTTGGTATACTGTCTTGCCCAAGTAACACGGTGACGGCGGTGCATTCTGATTAATATTGGTTTGCAGATAGCACTTCTTACAAAATAACCTTGATGGTCTCCTATTCACTGTTCTTCTGGATACCCTGGAATGAATGTATTCATGCTATTCCTGTCGTAAGGTGTTGCAAGACTTCTTTCGACCTTGATGTGTTAACCTGATCAAAACACGGTCATCTCGAGTAGTATTTTTTTGGCGTCTACCAGTAGATTTTCCTGGAAAAACGTTTCTTCTAGTCTGATGATATTTCAGGATTCCAGATACAGTAAACTGGGAGTACCCTATTGTTCTGGCAATGTCTGTTTGCTTCATACCATTTCTATACAGTTGAACAATTTAACACCCTATAACTTTTGGCATGTGACGAGGTATGAGTCTACACCAAGTACAGAATGTCTGAACCGAGCATTGATCTGTTTCAAAAAAGATTATACCAAAAGCACACCTTTTTATACAAAACAGGTGTGTATGTGTGTGTGTGATGATCAAATGCTCAAAACAACTTATACAGACCAGAATAACAACTCGTACATGTTTGTCCGATCATACACTACCTTCGCTGTTATTACTTGGGCATTTACTCAATAACTACTCCTTCAGTAACATCAACATAGAAAAGTATGTAAACATTTTGGTCAAGACTGTAGTTCAACACAACGTTTATGTGTTTGTTAAATTAAACTGGATGTATGACATTTCAACTCGCTCTTACTAGTAGTTCAAGTTGGATGGATGACGTATTAACATGCTAGCTTATAGTGGTGTTCATGTTGGATGGATGACGTATTAACATGCTAGCTTATAGTGGTGTTCATGTTGGATGGATGACGTATTAACATGCTAGCTTATAGTGGTGTTCAAGTTGGATGGATGACGTATTAACATGCTAGCTTATAGTGGTGTTCATGTTGGATGGATGACGTATTAACATACTAGCTTATAGTGGTGTTCATGTTGGATGGATGACGTTTTGACACAGTATTTTATTATGGTGGTCAAGTTGGATGGATGATGTTTCAACACACTAACTTATAGTGGTGATCTAGTTGGCTGGGTGGTGTGTAAACAAGCTAGTTCATAGTAGTGGTCAAGTTTGGATAGATGACATGTCATCATGCTAGCTTAATTATGGTGGTGGGCAGTTTGAATGGATGGAGTTTCAACCCACTGATAGTAATGGTCAAGATGAGTGTATGAGGTTTCAGTTCACTTTTAGAGTTTATAATCTATTTGAGTAGATGACTTTCAACCCACCTATAATAGTGGTCAAACTAGATTAGTGATGTTTCAGTCTTTTGATGGTGATGGTCAGTCAGGGTAGATGACGTTTGATTACGCTGATTGCTGTGGTCACAGTGGGTGGGTAAGGTTTCAGCTTGCCTTTAGTGTTTTTAGTAAATCTATTTGAATGGATGACTTTCAACCCACCTATAATAGTGGTGGTCAGTCTAAATTATTGAGGATCCAGTCCGTTGATAGTGGTGGTCAAATTGGATGTATGATGTTTCATATCGCTGATAGGGATAAGCAAGTTAGACGTGTGCCATTTTAACTAACTTTTAGTGGTTTTTATCAGGTTAAACTTATAGGTTGTACTTGTCCACTTTTTGTGTCAATCAAAAGTTAACACATAAACAAGGATTACTTCTCAAACTCTCTTGTGCTGTCGTTTATTAAATCAACCTCATTGGGTATTTTTTCAACCAACAACTCAATTCATTAAAGGAAAATTCAGTTTCGTTCATTGCACCTTATGTCAGTTATGTGTTGCAAGGCTGCTGGTGTAAGTGGGTTTAAGTAACAGGAAATGTGATATCGATTAGTTCTAGTGGGTGAAATTTTATTTCTTAGTCCTTGTTACACTCGTTTCTTGAGATAATAACGTAGTAGATATTTTGCCAGTGACCTTCTGTCAGCTATTTGTGACTACACAGTTCCAATGAATGTCTCTAAAATTCAGGATTATATCACCGGCAAACGAGAACATATTTTCATGTGACCTTTAACCTTTGAAATAAACGCTTATACAACAGTCGTTTCTGGTTATTTGTTGATCAATTAACTTAAATTATGTCATGAAAAGTGATTTTTTTTCAATAAATTACTACAACAAAGTAGAATTTTGTAATTAACATTAACAAATTTTGAAAATACACGAGTTACTGAAAATGTTCATCATTTGTGCTTTGTTTATTTGGTCAGTTTCTTGTGAAAACAAATAATGTAATTTTATTTTTCACAAATACAGACTGTTACCTAATGAATTTCATATTGACATTTCACAATCTAAAATTAAAAGTTCACTACATTTTATTGGTTTGTTTTAAAGTGCAAAGCTGTCTGTGCCGTGCCAACCTTAAAGATCTAACCCCGAATTTTGGCATTATAAACGTCAATTTTACCGCTGAGCCACCAGGGAGAACTATTTTGGGAGGAGAGGGTGCGTCTAGTTACACCAAACATTTTCATTGTATGTATAAAAATATGAAGTTCCTTAAACTAACTTTTACTACAAAAAAACCCTCATGGATATGACAGCAGTATGAGAAACACATTTCAAGTTAAATTTTTTTACTTGTAAACGTATGATCACACGTATGAGATGTAATTATGATTATTTGCTTAACTAGGATCTGTCGATTAGACTTGAATTTTACGATTTTCCGAACTATATAGCTCCTCTATTTATCTATTATTATAATTTTATGTTTAGTTTGAGAAAATATTTTAATTATTTCTCATTGTTGTCGACTGCACGATATCTGTTTGCATGTGTGCTGTCGACCCTACTGAATTTACCAATTTTCCTTCCCAAAAACTACGTTTGTTTATGGTCTATATGTTGTATAGATCATATGATAAAGTTCATGTGATTACCTCATGTCTTCAGCAGAATAATGACCACCACTTGCTTGGTGGTAACAATCAGGGCTTGTAAATAAAATTATGGTCTTGATCCCCATGGTAGGCACAGCACAGATATCCTGTTGTGTAGCTTTGCATTACAACAAACAAACAAACAATCAGCAGAATAATGTATCTTCACGGAAGTTTTGCGATAAGTCCTTGAGGTTCTTCGACAATCACTTTTTTACTTCTGCAGCTGTGTATCGCTGTTTTACGAAGGTAAACGATAAGAAAAAAAAAGGATCAACTATGTTTTCAGTTGCACAAGAGGTTTTCTCCTCTATCATGTTGAAAAATTAAAGCTGTGAAGATTTATCCCAAATAAGTTTGAATAGTGGCTGCCCGTAAAGTGTGCAATGTACGTTTGTATATCAAAATGAATAAGTATAAATGTAATTGAGAGCTGTAAGCGTAAAAATGTCGAACAAGAGTAGTATAGGATGGTACTCTGGAGCCGAAAGTAAAAACATGACCTTGACCCAATATCTACAAGCTCGTATAACGTATAGAGAGCATTGACCTAATATGTACATCAAGAACACTAGGAGGCGTCCAATTTCGACAAGCTCATATAAATATAATGACGTGTTGAGTGCATTGACCCAATATGTAGGTCAACAATACCATGGGACTTGTTGCTAGGCAATATAATAGCATTATAGTATCAACATCAGGAGGCATGTTGCTATGTGGAGGTTGCTAGGTGGTATAATAGGATTACATCAGCAACACCAGGGGCACATTGCTATGGGTGAAATGCTAGGTGACATCATATGAACAAGCCATCACACCAGATGACACATTACTAACATTGATTTTTTTTCATACTATTTCAATTGATTTATAGTCATTGCTTATACAGTTAATTATCAAGGAAACATTCTGGGGCACTGTAGAGAAAAATAACTTTATCAGAATAATGTGCGTGTATCCCACCTTTGAAGTTGTGAAGAACAAACAAAATTATAAAACAACTGTGATAAGAAAAATAAAAGTTCTTGACAAAATATTTCAATTTATTGTTTCTTAAGATAAAATACAAGAAAATACAGAATATACTTTACAATTAGGCAATTAAACCTTCTAGAAAAATACTTGAAAGCCATTGTACATCCCACAAAGTGATGCCTAAACCTTCACTGCCCATTGAAAATCTCATTATGTCACAATAACATATACAACTTGAGATTTTCTAACGACCACCATTGTATGTAAGTACAGGCTGGAAAAAACGCCTATGACACGTTCTTATCAATTTTCTGTTAGAGAGTAACAAAAAACGCCTGTATAGGATGGAAATGAAAGGTGATGTTGTATACACAAACTGAAATATGTATGAATTATAAAATCTCGATTACCAAGATTAAAAAACGATCACGATCTAAGAATACTACCACAAAACGATCATGATCTAAGAATATTACCACAAAATGGTCACCATCTAAGGTTGTTACCACAAAATGATCATGATCTAAGAATATTACCACAAAAACATCATGATCTAAGATTAGTACCACAAAATGCTTGTGGACATTTTTTGATATTATCTTTACGAGAGTCAGTAGAATTTGCAAAGCTGGATGTTGACTTATATCTATTACTTATTTCTTATTGAGTCCAGTTAGATAGTGTGTAGGCACATTAAAGTATGAAACTTGATACTAACTTCCATTTGTAGCAATAACAAGAACAATAAATGTAGAGAAACTTTAGTGTTAA
This sequence comes from Limulus polyphemus, assembly GCF_000517525.1. Classification (NCBI taxonomy): domain Eukaryota; kingdom Metazoa; phylum Arthropoda; class Merostomata; order Xiphosura; family Limulidae; genus Limulus; species Limulus polyphemus. The sequence continues at coordinate 137,002 of NW_013666390.1, read as the reverse complement.
ACAGAAATATGTTTGAGCCCAGTTTTATGGAAAATAATTCTAGTAAAACACCAGCAATACAAAACAATACTTCATGGATTAATAAATATTTGGAGGATTGTTTATTTATTTTTGTGCATTGCGTGGAATTGACCCCCACATTTTAGTGTTGTAAATCCTTAGACTTACTGCTGTCCTACTGGGGGGACTATTCAGAGGAAATAATGACTCAGGATAGTAAATCAAGCTTGATATGATGAGAAAAATAAGTTTAGATTTGCTGTGTACCTATGAAATAAAATGCACAAAGTTTTGTTGCTTTGAGGTAGATGGCACTCATTCCATAGCATTAGTAGTAATGGTACATTTTAAACAAGTAGTAGTAGTAGTAAGTGTCTTTGTTGACGCACGTTGATTAAATAGCTATAATATTCAGGTGAGTAACACCATCGGATTGAGAGCATCACTTATACAGACGTTATTTTGTTGTTTTTTTCAAAATTTCACTAACTTTTAATATTCTAGAGGATATTTGCATATGAATTGATCTGGAATCAATGATTATTGTTGTAAGTTATCAGCTTGCAGAAGAATTTGTTAGAAGGTTTAAAAGACGAATTGTGCCCGGCATGGCCAGGTGGTTAGGGCACTCGATTCGTAATCTGCGGGTTCGAATCCCCATCCCACCAAGCATGCTCGCCCTTTCAGCCGTGGGGGCGTTATAATGTGATGGTCAATCCCACTATTCGTTGGTAAAAGAGTAGCCCAAGAGTTGGCGGTGGGTGGTGATGAGTAGCTGCCTTCCCTCTAGTCTTGCATTGCTAAATTAGGGACGGCTAGCGCAGGTAGCCCTCGTGTAGCTTTGCGCGAAATTTAAAACAAACAAACAAAAGACGAATTTTGTCATTTCGAATTATTTTTAGGGTGTCATAATAAATGGTTGAAGAACGAAATTTGTATATATCCTTTTAAATGTTGACAATGAGTGAAATTTGCTGGAAAAACCACGAATATATTTTCAAATATGCAGTTTGAGAAACAGTTTGGTATTTCAATGTCCAACATTGGTTCTAATGCATGGTAGACGATTTCTTCTTTTTTGAAATAACAACAACAAGGTTTTATGTGTCTGCCAGCTGCATGTTGGCATGTGAATTTCACACCTTCCCAAAACTTAAGAAACACTGTTCGTCTAAGAGAATGTTCGGTCATGAGTTATTTTTTATAGATTAAATAACACACATTTAAATAGAATTGGAGAAAAAACACAGAACAGTGCATTTTTCCTCTGCTTCACTTATTCTAATTTTTGCTAAGCTTTTTTGATATTTTCATGCAATCCATCTACGTTTTCTTTCTCCTGCTAAGCAACGTTTTCTTTCTTGCACTGTTTCTCAACTGTTTTTAAGTTTTATTCAGAATTTTAGTTTAAAATTAATTTCACAGATGGTACTAGAAGTGTTCATTTGAAATGAAAAGCTGAGGTGGTTTGATGTTGTAAAGTGCCATCTTTTAATTTGAATGTTATTTTAACGAGAGACTATCGCTCTCGAAGTTCAGACTCTCTAGTGCTGAGGCAGTTTGAGCGTTACCGAGCGTTACCAACAGACAGTGGCTTATATATATATATATAGAAAGAGATTCTGAAGAATCCGCATGTTACAGTGAGGAATGTTTAGTCCTGTAGGATGTTGAAATAATGAAAACGACTATTAATACCCCAAATGTTACACTGGGTTA
>NW_013666390.1:111269-134399 GCF_000517525.1 Limulus polyphemus | reverse complement strand
TCTTCTGCAAGCTGATAACTTACAACAATAATCATTGATTCCAGATCAATTCGTATGCAAATATCCTCTAGAATATTAAAAGTTAGTGAAATTTTGAAAAAAAACAACAAAATAACTTTGTTAGAAGGTTTAAAAGACGAATTTTGTCATTTCGAATGATTTTCAGGGTGTCATAATAAATGGTTGAAAAATGAAATTTGTATATATCCTTTTAAATGTCGAAAATGAATGAATTTGCTGGAAGAACCACGAATATATTTTCAAATATGCAGTTTGAGAAACAGTTTGGTATTTCAATGTCCAACATTGGTTCGAATGCATGCTAGACGATTTCTTCTTTTTTGAAATAACAACAACATGGTTTTATGTGTCTGCCAGTTGCATGTTGGCATGTGAATTTCACACCTTCCCAAAACTTAAGAAACACTGTTCGTCTAAGAGAATGTTCACTCATGAGTTATTTTTTATAGATTAACTCACACACATTTAAATAGAATTGGAGAAAAAACACAGAACAGTGCATTTTTCTTCTGCTTCAGTTATTCTAATTTTTGTTAAGCTTTTTTGATATTTTCATGCAATCCATCTACGTTTTCTTTCTCCTGCTAAGCAACGTTTTCTTTCGTGCACTGTTTCTCAACTGTTTTTAAGTTTTATTCAGAATTTTAGTTTAAAATTAATTTCACAGATGGTACTAGAAGTGTTCAATTGAAATGAAAAGCTGAGGTGGCTTGATGTTGTAAAGTGCCATCTTTTAATTTGAATGTTATTTTGACGCGAAACTATCACTCTTGAAGTTCAGACGCTCTAGTGCTGAGGCAGTTTGAGCGTTACGGAGCGTTACCAACAGACAGTGGGTTATATATATATAGTTTGTTTGTTTGTTTGTAATTAAGCACAAAGCTACACAATGGGCTATCTGTGCTCTGCCCACCACGGGTATCGAAACCCGGTTTCTAGCGTTGTAAGTCAGCAGACTTACCGCTGTGCCACTGGGGGGCATATATATATAGAGAAAGATTCTGAAGAATCCGCATGTTACAGTGAGGAATGTTTAGTCCTGTAGGATGTTGAAAATAATGAAAAACGACTATTAATACCCCAAAATGTTACACTGGGTTATTAAATAAAATATATTTTAATGTCATATTTGTCAGGATTGAATGAGCAAGTAATAATTAGAAATGTTCATTGTAAGTGCCACTAATTTTGACTATTCACATGTTACTCTTTAGACATCGTTTTATGACACTAAAGTTATAGATGAGGAGTATTAAGAATGAAAATTCGACTTTAAGACCCCCTACATAATAAATTTACGTTTTGTGTTGGAAGTGTCACATTTTTATTATTTAGAAGGATATTCACATATACAAATACCACACTTCAGATATTTTAATGACGTGCTAGGAATAGCTATAGAGATGTTGTTGCTTTCGCTGTTTGTTTTTTTGCCCAATGCTACAAAATGTATCAGGATAACATTTGTAATTGTCGTGATTGGTGTGTTTTTTTTTGCATATTATTTTCATATTTAGCTTGTTTTACAGGTATCATTTAGCTATTAAACTTACGTGTCATTTGAGGTTATAATTTTAGTTTTGTTTCCTACTTGTTCCTGATTTGTGTGGCATTATGGTATTAAGGTGCAAGTGATCTATACTGGGACACAGTTTCTTGTTGTTGTTGTTTTTATAGTTTTCACCTGTACTCTTCTTTATGGCCGTCGTTTAAGTAGTAAACTTACCTATGATTATATTTTTTTGCCTATTTCTTTCTAATTTCTTTGTTGTTGGAATGGTACTCTGATATATAAATATATCCAAATCAGTATGTTTAAAACAGTATGAAATGGTATTATGTCAACTTCCACTTAACAACACCTTATGCGCATCGTTACAGAAGCCTTGTCTTTCTCTTTGAACCGAACAACGGGATTGGCTGTTACTTATATAATGCATCCACATCTGAAAGTGCAGAACGTGTTCATTGGCATTATGTCTCGAACTTCGGACTCTTCGATCTGCAGCCCGGAACACCAGCCACTAAGGCTATGCTTGGTTCTGTAAGTTTGGTTATGAGAGCTAAATTACACGTTACTGACTCAAACGCTGCGTTTTTAAGGGTTCGAAACAATCTAATGGGTAAAGCTTTGAATAGTTAGGCTGAATTATGTTTAATGTAAAACTTAGCGATCCATTATAATGTAAGATATCTAGAAGTACAAACTAGTTTTCAACAATGCGTTTTGGCTCTTGTCTAATACACATTAAACAATATCAAACAGATATACATCTCAATGTATTAACTAAAAACAGTATCTTTTATTCCTTGAATGGGACTTTAATTGCAATTTTCGTAAGCAAATTTTCCAAATGGCATTTGCTAGATCAGTCTCAGTATGTTTTTGCAAAATAACAGTAGAAATATTTTAACAAATACTTTATTAGAATGATTTGTTCTTTTTACATCTTTAGAACATAAAAACTTTTATGTAAAATCATGTCATTGTATAAACAAATGTTTTATCTTATTTTGCTCACTAAAGATGGCAGCACCGCCTTTATTGAAATATAAAATACACGTCTGAATATTATTGAGTCAGCTGTGTTTACTTTCTACTAAAATGATGTGTACAAATTCTGTTGTAAAGAAGTCATTTAAGAAAAGACAGTTTTTACTTTTTAAACACTATTTAAATCTCTAATAATATTCTATGTTTATAAAATGTTTTTTCGCATGAAAAAAAGTGACTGTTTTTGTAGGAAGCCAAAACTAGAGATTTTTTTTGCCCCCTGGGACAATATTATGTTAATAGCTGTATGTAAATACAATACACCATTAAAATGACTTCCAATTTTAGTATTATAAAGCATCTTTAATGTTTTTTATGATTTCGAAGCATAAAAACTAATGGCTAATATTGGAAATTTATTCTATCGCAAATGTTAACTTTCGCAGTGATTTTCTAGCTTTTTATCACTTTGATCAGTTATTATATACTGTTCATCATGCAATAAATTCAACATTTTATTTTTGTCGGGAAGAATATACTTTTATCACAATAAGCCTGTATTATAAACAATAACAACAACGAGAACAAATTTGAGGTCGCGCTAAAATTTATTTGACTATTCTCAAAGTGTGAAATAGAACAGATACTGGGAACGACAATAAATCACAAAATTGATCTTCAATTCTTTATAGAGATTTACAAATACCGAAAGGGCTTAAATTTAATTAAAATGTACATTTAAACAGAAGAATATTAGAAATAAATTACCTTTAAACTTCGTAACAAAGAAATATTTCGACAAGTTGATAACAAAACACGCAATGCCTGTGCTACCCTCTGGTGATTTATTTAGGAACTCTACATTAAAGAAAACTGAATTTCTATTATTATCAAACTGTTATTAAATATTGTTTGAAAATCTAATCAATTTCTAGCTAAAGTTTTGATGATAAAAGAAATTTAAACAGTGTTATCATCTGAACATGATCTCTTCTTCTTGATAGGCTTAATAAAGTTTAGTTATATATTGAAAATTATTAACATGACTTTAATACTCGATTCCACAATAGCGTGTATAGTGTGTAGATGAAGTAGTTTATTTAATTAAAAATTAAGATTTTCTCAGGGTTATGTCATCTTTCAAAGGATTAAGGATTCATATCTGACAGTAAATACAACAACACATGTTTAATAAGACCGAAGGTGTTTTTCTGGCTAACACATCACACTACTGGTAGTAGTGGAAAGCTCACAATGTATTTCAGTCTAACGTATCACACTACTGACAACATAATATTAACACTGGAATAAAGCTCACAGGTTGTTTCAAGATAACACATCACAATACCAATAGTACAAAAAAAATCAGAATTAAACGAAATCCCACTGAAGGCTATTTTAAAAGATTGACTTTTTTAACGACATAAAGTGTCTCTGAAGACCTTACTGCAGGTTTAGCTGATAATCAGTTATTAGTGGAAAGCAAGATAACATGGAGAAGAGAATTGTGGTGTGTTATCTTGAAACAACCTGTTAATTTCCCCTATTATCAGTATTGTGATATTTTATCTTGAAACAACCTGTTAATTTCCCCTATTATCAGTATTGTCATATTTTATCTTGAAACAACCTGTTAGATTTCCACCATTATCAGTATTATGATGTGTTATCCGTGACAACCTGTTAGATATCCACTACTATCAGTATTGTGAAGTATTATCTCGAAACAACCTGTTAGATATACACTACTATCAGTATTGTGACGTATTATCTTGAAACAACCTGTTAATTTCCCAACATTTTGACTTGAATATTTCAAGCAACTCTTAAGTTAGGTTCTGTCTTAGTCTGATTTTTTATTTAAATATTTCAAGCAAATTTTAAGTGAGATTTTGTTTAAGTCTGATATCTAAATGCAGCAGTAGCCATAAGTTTTAAAAGTTTCCATGTTGGAAAGCTCAAGTAATAATTACACGGTATCGTTGTCTAGAGTTTTACATATTTTTAAAACAAACTGATTGCTTAAACCCAAACCCAGATGACCTTTATAATAAATAACATAAAATATGTCCGAAAGAAATATCCTCCCTTAAGCGTAAAACACGCTGAGCTCTGTCTAAAGTTCATACTGGCGTTTATGATATATCAACTTTAAGCCTGATTCTAAGCAGAAAAACAAGTAAATATCACATTTTAAACGCATCTGAGATCCTAAACATATTTTAATCATATTAAGTAACATAACAGAGATATAAGCAAGCACTCCACTCTCTCCGTTATAGCTTTGCTGATGGTTGGAGTCTCTTAGTCGTTGGTGGAAATCTAATTAGTGGACCACTTCTCGCCTTAGTCACTTATCCTGATGATGTAGTATCAAAAAAATACTTTAATCGTAACGATATAGTTTTTACCTAGACTCTAGATAACAGACATAAGGATCCCAGTTTTTTTACGTGTTTTCTTATCTTTTTTTAAGCAAATTTTCTCCACATCAAAGAAATAGCAAGTACTTGACCAATGCTATAAACTTGTTTTGGAGTTGTAACTAAAGCTAATTGGGTAATTACGTTCCATAAATATCTCTGGTCTTTTTTTTGTAGATTGTATAGTATGTCTTTTTCAGACAACGGTTAAAAATTGCCTCCTACGTCTTCATTATAATTATGGCTTTACTGTATGCACTGCAGTTTTCTGCAAGGTATTTAATGTATCTTACGATTACAATTTAATTATAGAACTTGACTGGTTGGAATTATTACTTTGATTAATTGTACTTTTTAACTAAATTGTTTCAACACTATTGTTGTGTGTTCTTCTGTTCTCGTCTTTTCTTTGCTTCATTTAAATGTGTTTGGATATTTGTTAATGTAGCCTTTTTTATAAGCAGGATATACTTGCTATAAATATCATTAACTCCACGCCTTACAGATCTGTTACTTGTTCTCACGCGCTCGTTTCATTGTGATCTTTCTAAACAACAACAAAAAACAATCGTTTACCGATAGGTAGCGTTTCGCTTCCACTAACTGAATTATTTTTCCGTTAAGGGTGACGCCATCTGTGTAAAAACCTGACTTATGTTTGATTTCACCTAATTGGTGCTTGCTTGCTTGTTTTTAGCGTGTATAAGGTTAATAACTATGAAACAAGGAAAACGTAAGATACAAGTAACAATAACAAAGGTGTTTAGGCTTTAAAAAACGTAATGTTGATGGTCAGTCTTTTAACTTTGGTATTCTACCGACAAAATGCGCTTATGATAAAAGTTGTAACTGTTATTTCATTGTAACATCCAAATTTTGTTGTTCTGCTAATATCCAGTCAGCTAAGTAATTTGTTTTATGAATTAGGATAACTGTTTTCAATTTCACACATGCTGGTTTATTATATTTCAGTTTGAAAGTACTGAGCTGTGTGTAACCTTGGTCATAGGTTAGAAGGTAAACGATTGATTTGTGTCCTAACATTGTCACATTTAAGAGCCATATTTGTTGTTAGCATCTTGAGATATGTTGAAACAGAAGTACAGTGAAGCCTCCTTAGTCCGGACATCGACAATCCAGACTATTCACAATACGGATGATTTTTCATGTAGACAAATCTTCAAAAGGGAAAATTGAATTAAAATTTCGTGTATTCGCATTCCGAATCTGAACATCTAACAAACATGCCTTTCCTGTGGATACACGTTTTCCTGTCACAGTAGGGCTGTGAGTATAAAGTGTAACAGGGATCGAGAGGTCATCAGAATAATTACTGTTACAGTCATGTTAAGTCGCAGTCTTCGAGCCCCCCCCCCTCCCCCAGTGGCACAGCGGCACGTCTGCGGACTTACAACGCGAGAGACAATGTTTAGATACCCGTGGTGGGCAGAGCACAGATAGCCCTTTGTGTAGCTTTGTGCTTAACTTCAAACACAATCCTCGAAAACGAAGACGCATAGAAATATCAGCATAATAAAAACTTGATGTTTGTTTATGCAATGAAGCAAATCGAAGAGTAAACCTTGATACCGTGTGAAGATAATGACATAATATGTCACTTCGATTATGCAGCTTGTATAATTCTTGAAGACGTATAAAATAATAGATTGATAAGTTTATTGTGCATACAGTTTTTTTATCAGTTGCACGCCCTCCGTTACTTACATTTATCCATAGGTAAAGCATGTGATTAATAGTGTTCATTGTCAGTGCACGCCCTCCGTTACTTACATTTATCCATAGGTAAAGCATGTGATTAATAGTGTTCATTGTCAGTGCACGCCCTCCGTTACTTACATTTATCCATAGGTAAAGCATGTGATTAATAGTGTTCATTGTCAGTGCACGCCCTCCGTTACTTACATTTATCCATAGGTAAAGCATGTGATTAATAGTGTTCATTGACTGATTAGGCTATCCGCATGTCTCGACAATCGGGAATAGCTACTTCATTACAAAGATGTTCGTATTAATGAGGTTTTTCTATTATGTCAGTAATAAAGAACAGAAACAAAATTATTAATTCAAACGTAGGATGGCAAATCTCTCTAAATCTTCTATGTATTTATTACTAATGTTCTTACACAGTACCTTTTGTAGTTACGAACCGTAAGTGGCCGTTTCCCTTACCGGAATTGTAAGGTTAGTTGTTATCTGTCTTTTCTAGTAAATTTAAAATTTACATGACAGCCTCGAACTCGTAGCCATTTATTTACTAATTCAAGGCGTGAAGTCACTGAGCCACGCTCCCCTAAATTGGTTGCTATCGAAATTATTCCAGGGGTACTGTTACTACAACAGTCTGCATCAAAAACTTGCTATATATAATGAGTCACTTTATAAAGTATAGGGCGATTTTATAGTTTGTTTTAGAATTTTCTTGCAAAACTACACAAAGGGCTATCTGTGCATAGCTGTCCCTAATTTTGAACTGATAGACTAAATGAAAGGCAGCTATTCAACAGAAACCGCCGCCAACTCTTGGGCTAAGAATCTGATCGAATAGTGGGATTTGACCGTTGTTCTTATAGAACAATCCTTGCCCCACAGTGCAGAGGGCGTTTTTGCAGCAACGAGACGCAGACTATGGATCTTCATAGTCACAGTTCAGACACTAACCACTCAGTCGCTTATGGCCCACGACATGGTGAATAAAAAGAGTGAACGTACCATTATAAATGGACCTAGAATCGGATCTGGCTTATATTAAAGCTCTCAGAAAAACTAACTTAGTTTTTACTAAATATGTAAATAGAGCAGGATTTCATTCTACCCCAAACATTATCAACATTTAGAAGATTTTAAAGCTTATCAATTAGAAAGCTTAAGAATCAACTAAGCTTTCATCACTCACAGTTTAATATCTTTACTTTACTGACTACCTTAGGCACAACCAACAGATTGGGATCTTCCGATTTTAGCGGCCTCTAACTGGTAAGTGAAAAATAATATGTACAATATAAATATATTCATTATTTTTGAATTTCATAACAAAATATGCGATGTTTAGCCTTTAAAATAAGTTTCATGCATCTAATTTTGGCTTAGATTAAAATGGGGAAACAGTACCCCCTCACCTGATAGTCCACAAGCTATTAGTGGTTTGTTTTTTGAATTTTCGCGCAAAGCTACACGAGGGCTATCTACGCTAGTCGTCCCTAATTTAGCAGTGATACACTAGAGGGAAGGCAGCTAGTTAACACCACCCACCACAACTCTTGGGCTACTCTTGAATAGTGGGATTTACCGTCACATTATAAGGCCCCCACGGCTGAAAGGGGCAAGCATGTTTGGTGGGACAGGCTTTCGATTCTGCGACCCTCAGATTACGAGTCGAGCGCCCTAACCACTTAGTCATGCCAGAAGCGATGGTTATTTTTATGTCGTATAAATCAACTCGCTATTAGAATAGAAACTAATATATCGTTAATCAAAATATATATATATCCTCGTTACAAAATATGTTTACTATACTTCGAATAGTATCTACGTAAACTAGGTTATATTATATATCTCGCATTGAAATTTATATTCACTGTGGTTCAGAAACGTTCCTCCAATAAGCAACAACATGACAGCATTAAACAACGCCATAATAGTTTTTTATAGAACGAACTGTTGTAAAACATAATAAGATCTGTTTCTTGAATCAGGAACTTTGTATATTTAGAAAGACATAAAAGTATAAAATTTAACATAAAGTTTTTTTGTTCATGCCGTATTTTTTAGTAAAATTATACTGTTTAATTAACCAAAAATTATATTGCGACCCTAGTTTTAAATACGTTTTTTTTTTTAATTTCGAAACCTTTTCAGACCTCAGCAATAAACACGATTACCGAGACTGTAATGTGCAAGTACTAACTGACGACGTCCAGTACTGTGAAAATAACAGACCACTTTCGTAATGTTATTCATTTAGATTTTTGAAAACAGCTTTATTGTTCTGAAACTAACGGTGCCGTGATATTTGATATCCATACGGAACGTTCATTTGAACGGTCATCATAATGAATTCTTTTAATATCAAAAATCCTATCGTCAGACACATAAATGGTGATTCTGGTCTTAATTAGGGGTTCGATCCCTGCAGTGGTCACAGCTCAGATAGCCTTTTGCGCTTAAATAAAAACAAACGATTCTGACCTTCATAATAAGGAGTCATTCCAAACTACGTGAACATGAGACCAACACTGTGAATGGAGATAATATATATTCAAAAAAATACTATTTGTGTTATGAATTGCATTCCTAATGGATAATAAAAGATTATATTTTGTGTATTCTAGTTTCTTTTGTGTGATTATTCTAGTTTCTTTTGTGTGATTATTCTAGTTTTATTTGCATAATATAATCATGATTACACTGGTGTCTCTCTAACACAATCGTGATTACACTAGTTTATTTAATTAACACTAGCTGATTACACTAGTTTCTCTGATTATCGCAAGCGTGATTATTATGTTCACTATTTAATATACGTGCATCACACGAGTCTTTATCTGATTAATACATAATTAATTAACAAATTTCTTAATCATCGCCATTACACTGGTTTTTCTGATTAATACATAATTTTTTTCAGTTAATTCATACATTTTACGCCAGTTTTTTGGGCTAACATATCGAAGTAATTTCATTAATTGCTGCTTTTTAATTCATACGTAAATATATTAATGTTACCTAATTGTAAGTCTTTTTGCTGTTAATTCAAATGTAATTATACAAATGTCTTTTCATGTAATTAAGACTCAATTACATCAGATTTTGATAAATTTAGATGTAATTATAATGGCCTCCTTTTTAAGTCTAAATGTAATTATACTAATGTCTTTCCGTGTAATTAAGACATAATTACATCTGGTCCTAATTTATCTAAATGTAATTATAATGGTCTCCTTTTGGTAAGACTAGGCATAATTATACTAATGTTTTTTCCGTGTATTTAAAACATAATCATATCCGATCCTAATTAATCCAGATGATATTACAATTATCTACGTTCGATTGATTAAGACGTAACTGCACTAATATGTTTCTAATTAATTCAGACGTGATTACATTGGACTCCGATTAATTCAAGTATAATTATAGTGATCTATATGTATCTGGTTAATTTAGTCAATTTAGAATTCATTTTCTTTTTTAATACTAATTGAACTTTAGTTACTCCACCTTCGTTTGACTTTATTCGCACGAGTTTACAATTTTTTCTTTTTTCTTTTGAAGTTTTTGCTGACGTAATTATAAAAGTTTCTAAATTAAACAATCCATACTTCCAATAGTTTCCTTACAGCTGCTATTGACTTAATTTGGTTTGTTTGTTTTGAATTTCGCGCAAAGCTACACGAGGGTTATCTGCGCTAGCCGTCCCTAATTTAGCAGTGTAAGGCTAGAGGGAAGGCAGCTAGTCATCACCACCCACCGCCAACTCTTGGGCGACTGTTTTACCAACGAATAGTGGGATTGACCGTCACATTATAAGGCCCCCCACGGCTGAAAGGGCGAGCATGTTTGGTGTGACGGGGATTCGAACCCGCGCCCCGCAGATTGCGAGTCGAGCGCCCTGACCACCTGGCCATACCGGGCCGACTTAATTTGGACAACTTTCCAGTTGTCACGATATAATTTCACTTGTGTATGTCAGGTTTCGCATATACTGTTGTCAAAAAACTTTCTCAGGAATATCTAATCACATCAAAAGCCTTTGATTTATATGGAAGACAAATAGAAATAGAAACGGTATATTTTTTTACGAGGACTAAATTTGGTTTCTACCGTACTATTGAATAGTTTTACTGTTAGATAATGTTTTGTTATGAGAACTGAACAATAACGAAACTTTTCGACTTAATGTAGTGATAGAGGTATTTAAATTCAGTAAACTAGGAAACAACTTAGAATATCCAAATAGTAAACTGATCTAAATTTCGAGAAAGGTCACACATGGTAGTTCTCAAAACTCTTCCTAGATGACAGGACCTACGCAGAAGTTTCACAGAAAGCCTTACGCAAAACGTGACGTAGGGAGAGACCTAAGGTGTATCAAAAGGTTTAAGCTAAACATGAATACCTAAAGTATAAGGTGACCCAAAGAGATACCTCAAATGCACTGTACCTGTAAATATTCCCGTGATAAAAATACCATGTATAACATAACGTAATGAAAAACATAGATTATTCGGATACACTAACTTATGTGTATATATAGTGGTCGTTGAAATGCAGAAGTTAAGAGGTTGGCCTTTCAGCCGAGCGGCAGAGGGTTCGACAGGCTTGTAAAGATATCTATTTCGATCAGGGGAGATGCAAAAGTTGAATTACTCACGTGATATAGGGATGCCAGGATGTAACATTACGTAAAGAAAGCTCAAAAATCTGCTTACTCACGAGAAACAAGAATACATGCTATAACTTTATGGTACCCCATTATATATATATGCTCTCGTGATAGAAGAATATCAGGATATAAAGTTTATTCAGATTGCCATATAACAGTAACTGACACTTTTCCACTGTTTTACTTTTTCAATAATTTGATATCTCTAACGCTAAAATTTGCTTTATTTATTATATGTTGTTATAGCTTACACAGTGAATATGGATATTTTCAATATATAATATATATATACGATCACTCGCTAAAAGTGTTTGTGTTGTTGTTATTTATTATCATTATTATTTTAATATGGTATAGCAGGGCAACTTGGATTATATATTTTTAATATGATATACCAGGGCGATTTCGATTCTATTATTGTAATATGGTATACCAGGGCAACTTGGATTACATATTTTTAATATGATATACCAGGGCGGTTTCGATTCTATTATTGTAATATGGTATACCAGGGCAACTTGGATTATATTTTTTCTAACATGGTATACCATGGCGATTTTGATTCCATTATTGTAATATGGTATATCAGGGCAACTTGGATTATATATTTTTAATATGATATACCAGGGCGATTTCGATTCTATTATTGTAATATGGTATACCAGGGCGATTTTGATTATATTATTGTAATATGGTATACCAGGGCAACTTGGATTATATTTTTTCTAACATGGTATACCAGGGCGATTTTGATTCTATTATTATAATATGGTATACCAGGGCAACTTGGATTATATTTTTTCTAACATGGTATACCAGGGCGATTTTGATTATATTATTGTAATATGGTATACCAGGGCAACTTGGATTATATTTTTGTAATACGGTATAGAAGGTGATTAGTTTACAGCTTCTTATACAAATAAACTGCTTTACGAAAACAGCTACCATCTGTTTTTGATTCAGAACAAGCACCCTTTATTACAGAGTAAATATAGATAATAAGTAATAAAGGGTGCTTGCGTTATATACATGTCACTATGCTTGTATATAAATGTATATATAAACGTACGTATATGTCAGAGTAAATATAGATAATAAGATATATACGTACGTTTATATATACATTTATATACAAGCATAGTGACATGTATATAACGCAAGCACCCTTTATTACAGAGTAAATATAGATAATAAGATATATACGTACGTTTATATATACATTTATATACAAGCATAGTGACATGTATATAACGCAAGCACCCTTTATTACAGAGTAAATATAGATAATAAGATATATACGTACGTTTATATATACATTTATATACAAGCATAGTGACATGTATATAACGCAAGTGGCCCGGCATGGCCAGGTGGTTAGGGCGCTTGACTCGCCACCTGATTCAAATCCTCGTCCCACCAAACATGCTCGCCCTTTCAGCAGTTGGGGCGTTATAATGCGACGGTCAATCCAACTAGTCGTTGGTAAAAGAGCAGCCCAAGAGTTGACGGTGGGTGGTGATGACTAGTTGCCTTCTCTCTAGTCTTTCCTCGCTAAACTAGAGACGGCTAGCGCAGATAGCCCTCGTGTAGCTTTGCGCGAAATTAAAAAAACAAACAACCATAACGCAAAGATCTAACTGTTTTTGTAATTTGTGGTTGACTGTTTATGAAGTTGCTGGTCAGTCTTCCTCCTCCGTTTTTTTTATTGTTGGAGAGGTTAAGGTCCTGAGCGATATTTCTTGTTTCTGAAGTGCGTTTGTTTTGTTTAAGGAGAAAGCCACACAATAAGTTGTATATGCTGTGTCCAATACATGGTCCTCAAGGATCGAGCCCTGAATTTTAGTGTTATAAGCCTTCTAGCTTACCGCTGAGCCACCGTTTTTGTTTTTTAAAGAAGACTGTACTACACGGCTTGTATTTTGATATTCGCTAATACAAAAAAAAAACAAAATTAGGATTTCTCTATTTTGAAAGCCAAGTTCACTTTTGTTGCGGCGTAGGAGCTCGATAACACAGGCCTGCGAATTTAAACTTCATAAAAGTTGTTTTAGTTTTAATAACTGATTTTCCATAACTTAGCTACGCAGATTTCGAAAATAATATTCAATTTTTTTCTATCGCGTAATGATTTTTTACAAATCGAGAAGAAAAAAACTCTTACTTAGATCAAAATATTATTTTGTTTACCACAGTGAAAATTTGTTTATTATTATCTTTGTTTACAAATATACAAACAAACTGAAGAAAAGGGAAGACCATTGATGTCAAACAAATATGCATCCTCATTCATCCTGACATTTTTGTAAAATCTACGTCTTTTAGTCTCAAAACTACGTATTGTGGTCTTTCTTTTATGTATTGCGTTATTACGTTTTGTGAAACATCTGTACGTGATGGAGAAAAATGGATATCATATTCGAATTCAGCGTATAGGAATTACCGTAGAACATGTAAAAATTTCAAGACAATTTGTTTGTTTATTTGTAGTTATGCACAAAGCTACACAATGAGCTATCTGTGCTCTGCTCACTACGGGTATCGAAACCCGGTTTCTAGCGTTGTAAGTCCGCAGACATACCGCTGTGCCACTGGGGGGCATTCAAGACAATAAAACCATCGCAGGCCTGTGTAATTATTTGATCAAGTGAAGGTAAGCATTTTACATTATTCTGCTCTAGTTTGAATTATATTAATCCTTATATGGATAATATTTCGTTTTGTTGACTTAGAACATGAGTTCGGGCTAAGTTGACTGAAGCTAGTGAATTGTGATTAGAATTGAAGTACGATATTAATTCGTTTCTATTTCAACCCTGCACAACAATAAATAAATTCAAAATTATTTTTGCTTCTTTAAATTTCCCGCTGTACTCTTAAGCTGTACTAGTTTTAGTAAGATAAAAGTTATTTTTATGTTTTTTATTTGTAACGAAATGTTTGGCTCCGTTATTATCAGAAACTCATACTATCATATGTATGATGTGTTATTTTGAAACTTTTTTTTTTGCCAAAGTTTTTAACTAAAGATTAAAAAGTCGAACGCTATTTGCACGAACTTGTAGAATTTCTTACTTAACTTGCAAAGCGATAAAAACCTTAAGTTAAGAAAATAATATAGAGATTTGTCTCCAAGTTTATCTGTTTAATTCAGTGTGTTGGTACAGGTTCTTAATGTGCTTACACTATCAGACTGTATCATCTTCATGTAGGGGCTGTTAGTGTGCTTACATATCAGACGGTATCATCTTCATGTAGGGGCTTTTAATGTGCTTACACTATCAGACTGTATCGTCTTCATGTAGGGTTGTGAACGTGCTTACACTATCAGACTGTATCGTCTTCATGTAGGGGTTGTTAACGTGCTTACACTATCAGACTGTATTGTCTTTGTGTAGGTGTTGTTATTGTGTGTAAACAAATAAATACTTAGACCTGCATTCAAATACGATATTTAACTAAGCTTTTCTCAAGGGATTTTGAATGGTTGTCCACTTCGACAAAAAGGCACCTACATACGACCTTGGAAAAAGGGTACTATTTCCTTTCACAAATCATTATATATTTTTAGGGAATATTTTATTCAGAAGCTACAGTTTAATAATAGAGTGCAACGCTAACATCCAGAGTGTTAGAAATCGAAATCCCATTATTACAAACTAATGATCAACGATAATCATTTCATAAGAAGAAGGAAAAAAAAAAGACGAGGTATTAACGAAGTGCAGTATAATAACAGCGCGCATGTATTTATAGAACGTGAATGTGTGTTTGAATGTATGTGTGTGTGGGACATTAATTTTATTGGGTTATTCAATCCAGTGATTATTAATATGTGAGAGCACTTATCACGCACGTAGTGTTTCTCCGTTTATAAAAGGATGGTTGTCCATATGATCAACCAGTATACTTGTAAAAAAAACACTGATATCTAATTCATTCACATATATATACGTATTATCAAGAATATATACGTGATACTTGACTTTGCAAATCCTAGCTCTATGAAGACGTTGACTACGTTATGTTAAAAGGCTTTTGGAGCCCCACGTTTGGTCATACTCTATCTGATGACCGTACTACGTCTTCAAAATAACGCTGCAGTGTCAAAAGGCTTTATCGTAGGACTGTCATACTCAAAGTACACCTCCGTTTCTTAACCTTTCCATAACCCATCTAATGTACGAGAACAACGGTTTACATAGTATGGAATAGTATGAATACTCGTTTCATTCGTCAGCTGCTTGAGGTATGAGACGGTTGAATGGATATGTCATGGAAGCAACTTGTGTACACATGCCTTGTGTCATTTTTCCAGACAGAGATCCTTCTTGATTATGTTTCATACCGTTGCATGGGGCACATGTACGGCATTTACCACTGACCTTTGTGTTCGTAGATTCTCAAGCTGGCGTAGCTTGCTTAACACGACTGGGCTACGACTTGTTGCAGATCTCTTTCTGGATGGTCCTGGTACCTAAAGATAATACATATTCCTTTGTTTCCATTGCTATTAAGTACAAGGGATATCCTTGTCTTGAAAATTCTAAACCTCCGATCTGAATTCATCTTTATGATCTGAGTGTATGCATATTTTGCATTGGAAAGGGGTGTTTCGTACCCTTTCAAAAGTGACCAATTTTCAGTGGCATCACAACACTTACAAAACACCGCTGTTAAAATGTAGTTCTGACATACACCGTTCCACCACGATTTTATATTATTTGTAGTGTTCACGTAATTTGCATATTCAAGATCTTTTTCATGTAACGTGTTTGGTGATTATTATAGTTTTGTGTCTCTCTGTATTGCTAAACATGATTTACAATTAATCAAATAAATGGTCATACAGCAAAAAAATAATAATAAAATACAATTTTTGGAAGTAATAATTTAATGGAATTTTAGCTTGTTTTTCTTTACAAAGACGAAGTGGAAGTTTAATCATTTACTGGAAGTTTTTGTTACAACTTATCTACAGAATTACCATACAGTCCATACGGACCCATCGCCTGTTTAAACACATTTTTCTAAACTATTATTTACTTTGTGGCCCCTTGACTTTGTTGGTTATATGATTCCTAATATGACATGAGTCATAAAAAAAAATCTAAGTAAAAATACCATCAATAATATAACTCATTACTGCTGGAGACATCTATATGTCATACGGACAGATGTTTGTTGGTCAGTTCTTTATACCGAGCCCCCAGTAGCTCAGCAGTAAGTTTACAGGCTCGCGACGCTAAAAATCAGGTTTCAGTACTGGTGATGGGCAGAGTACAAATAGCTTTTTGTGTAGTTTTGCACTTAACAGCAAATAAATCAAATATTACACCAACTGCTGGAATAGGCAAAAACATAAGCTTACTCAATAAGATGAAATATATGAACCCCACCAGTAGCGTTCAGTACAAAACCAAGTCGGTGGTTTGAGGGGTAATAGGGGTTGCAGTCAGTGATCGAGGATTAAGAGGGGTTAGGTTATTGAATGTGAGACCGGCAGTAAAAAGTATGGAATAAATTGGTAATATGAGGGTTAAGAGGATGTGTGAGGTCATAGAACCACGTGCGCAGCATTATTTTGGCTTTCTATGAAAAATTTTATGCGCAGTTCTTGTGTTAAGAATTAGAACTCAGTGTCATGCAGATGTGGTTTAATTCAGTTTTTATTCAGAATTTTCAAACCATAGCTTATAATAGAACTTTATGAGTTCTGCAAATTATGAGGAAGTAGTCGTCAAATAAAATTTTCTGTATTCATTTTCTTTTATTTTATTGAAATTGCAAGTATTTCAAAAATGATCAGTTTGTGGATTAAGATCGATTATAATTCCACTTTAATATCATCTATCGTGTCCCCCCCCCCCAGAGTTTATAGCTTGTTACAGTGGTATATGGGAAAATGGTTTGTTTGGTTTTTGAAGTTAAGCCCAAAGCTACACAATGGGCTATCTGTGCTCTGCCCATCACGGGTATTGAAACCCGGTTTCAACGTTGTAAGTCCGCAGACATACCGCTGTGCCTCTGGGGGGGGGGGCAGGGAAGATGAGAAGAATCATTTAGAGTTGGGCATCGAAAATGAACAGAAGAATTAAGTGCCTAATGATTCAAACACCTAGCGGTGTGATTCCGAGATATCAAGCAGATGTTTATTATATGGCCAACATGACATTTCGTATATGATCAACATGACGTTTCATATATATGTCCAGCATGACGTTTCCTACATGGCCAACATCATGTTTCGTATACGACCTTTCTCGATTATTTCAAATAAAATATTTCGTGTCTGAGAAAAAGTAACAGAATGTTTCATTTTCCATTAATAACAATAATAAAAGCGTTAAACAAAAATGTACCCATGTTGGTCACAAAAAGTACATGTGTTGGTAATCAAAGGATTAAGACCGTTCGAGGTTTTTACACTTACGTATTTTTCATGGGTGATTTCCAATAATTCTTTTTGCTATTTTTGATAAGCTTTCAAGATTTGCCTATTCGTTTTCCAAAGTAAATCCATACTTAAAACTGATAAACTTTCAGGATTTGCCTATTCGTTTTCCAAAGTAAATCCATACTTAAAACTGATAGATTTTCAGGATTTGCTTATTGGTTTTCTAAAGTAAATCCATATTTAAAACTGATAAACTTTCAGGATTTGCCTGATAGTTTTCCAAAGTACATCACTCCTTAAAACCTAGAAATCCTAAGACATTTTTAAAACAAGCACATCATGCAGCGTGATGTTATTAGATCGATAGTGAACCTTAAAAAGTGTAGTTTTATGTTAGATTATTTGTTTGTTTGAAGTTAAGCACAAAGCTACACCATGGGCTATCTGTGCTCTACTCACCACGGGTTACGAAACCCGGTTTTTAGCATAATAAGCCGACAGATGTACCGCTGGGGAGCTGTTAGTTTACTGACTATTTTTTTAAAAACAACAACCAAAATTACTGTTCTCTCAATTAATACATAGTCACACTTCTTTTTATCAGAAGTTCTTTTAACTCAAATTTACTGACATTTTCATGTTACATTCTAAATCGTCACAATTTATGAAGCAAAATAATTTAACCGTTTTTTGAACCAGTCGTCAAATTTGGCTACTTAAAGAAGAAGGACTTAAGATGCTATGTTAATGTAACATGAATGTTTTCTACATCAGATTTGCCCATAACTGGTGCAGATGTGAAAGTTGTAAATATGTCAAATACAAAACAATTTTTTAGTTATTGATAACATAAAATATCAACTTAATACGATAAGTCATGTTTTTTTTTATTGCATACATTTTTATAAGTCCTTAATGCTAATTGTTTTAAGAAAAATGTTATAAGAAAAGGACAGGAATTTTGTATAATACTAATGAAATCTGCTTTTTTTTTCGTGTAATCATATCTTGCTTTGTTTAACTTCCTCAATCTTTTAATTTATATATCCAGATTGGTTTCAACGACGATGTGAAAGAGTGAAGGTCCACAAAAAAACAGTTATTAAGAGGTCAAAAATTCTCATTAAAACGCCCTCTATAGTGTTTACCAGATATATTTTTCATTTACCATTAACTTTCTATCATATACTATTTTAGTTCTATCGATAGAACCGTTGAAGTCTTGACATCTTTTGTCTCACTTTGTACGATATTGGATTTCAGCCCACTTATTTTAATTAACAAAACACTGGATGAGGCAAGAAAAATATTTACACTTCTCTCCAGAGATGACACGTTTTGGGCTGCATGGATAAGTGCGCCACACTTAACAAATGTTAGAAAAGTGTGCAGCAAAACCTCCGCGGGCGCTTGGCTCTTACCAGTTGTTTGAGTTTGTGAAGTGTTCGAATTTACTGTCTTTTCTCTCTCATTTAATTACATATGTATGTCAGACTGAAGCGAAATTAGAAAGAGAGCGAGGCCCATTAATTACGTATTTTCTAAACTTCCTGATTGCTCGTATGGAAAAGACTTTCTCATTTCTATTATCTTTGAGTCTTTCTCTCAACACGATATTTGAACGAGCAGTTTCGAACAAATGTAAACAAACTCACATTTAGCGAGCGAGACACTTATAACCCGGATGTAAGCGATAGGTCGCAAAGTTTATATGACGCCTACGTTAATTTTTCATTATTTCTTCATCTAATCATGTAGCCTAGCAACGACAAAAAAAAAAAATCTAATAGAAAATTGTTGACTGTTTTATCGAATAATATCAATTGTTGGTGTTAAATAGTCCTTACACTTCTGATATCACTATATTTATTGCTAACCAGATATTCCACATGAAAGAAAGGCGATTAAAATATAAAATAAAAATGCTACAAAACAGAGAGATAATAAATTAATGATTGAAAACAATATTCAAGATCAAGATAAAAGTTTCTGTTTATAAATTGTTTCAAGCCATTAACAAACACGGCTTATTTAATGTTCGTCAATTGTTTTGAGATAGACTTCAGATAAACTTTTGTGTCGACACTGTTCTACTATATCTTTTCACCAACATTTATATGTACGTTCTTTGTCTTTGTACTTGTGTCAAAAGAAACTTCTATAATTCAATGTAAGTACAGATGCTCCTGCTCATGCGTTAGTTGCATATGAAAAACAAAATAAAACCTTATTAACTCCGTTCTTTCAGTGCTAAAATAGTATCAATATACCTATCTGTATGTTGTCTATCAATAGATATTATGCATGTAATATCGACACATAACGATTCGTAGATAATATTGGATTTCTGCACGTTGTATTAACAAAGCTTAGAGTACAAGGTTTTACAGCGTTTGTTAAATAATGACTGGTATCACAATAGAAATCCATTTCTACAGTTATTGAAAACCCTAGAGGTAGCTGTAAAAAATATAATCATTAAAGAAAAACCATAGTTATGACAGATCAATTTACTACTTTAATTAAAGTTTATTTTTATTTCTGAATATGGAGCTACGAGACTTGCTACATTCAATTAATTAATAAAAGTCGTTGCTGTAAGATGTTAAGTCAATCCTAGGGTTATATATTCGCAAGTAGGTGTTTCTTATTAACTCTTAATTTGTAAATACCAATGGCATTTGAGATTTGGTTGTAGCACCTTTACTGTGCATCTATGTCATTGTGCGACCAAACCGAATTCGGGGAAATGTGTTTTCAATGTGAACGAAACGTACATACAGTAGTTTTAAATTTTGTTTAATTCAGATTTCATAGTGGGTTTAATGCTGTTTCGAAACTTTTCATAAAGTATTCCCCCTTTCACGTATAAACATTTGCAGCTCGTTTGTTTCTAAAGTATTTGCTTCAAAATTTCACACAAATCTACACAAGGGTTAACTGTGCATAACTGTCCCTAATTGCGAACTGATTAACAGGAGGGAAGTCAACAGCGCCCACGGCAAACTCTTGGGCTTCTCTTGTCTGACTGAAGTGGGATATAACCGTTACTATCATAGCGCACCTTCGGCCCCAAACATGAACCCTCAGGTTCACAAATTAGGTATGCTAACCACTAGACCATACCCGACTAATATCTGTTTTTGAAAAGTAAGTATAATTTTTTCACTTTTGCTACCTGGAAAACAACTGCTATAAATCGTTATTTAACCCTAAAACCCGGAGTTCATGGTACAGAAACTGATGGTTGTTTTGACAAACAATAAAAAGCAATAAAACTGTCTTTCAACGATAATTTAGTATTCGAACTATACAATTTTTGGGCTCATCGGTTCATCTCTTGCAGAAAAATCTTCATTTGAAAACGAGCTCGTCCTTCCGTTTGTGTCAAGATTTTGGTGACAGTCTTTTAGTTTTGCAAAGTAAATACCTATAGAATACCTGTTTTCAATGCTAAACAAGAAAATATTAACCGCGAAAGTGTCCGAAAGCAATGTTTACTCTAGTCTCAATTGCAAGTGCGAAGTTGGAAAAATGTGATGTCTGCTTGAAATATAGACATCGTGGATGTAGTCACAATGGAGTTTCTGTTTAAGTTAAAGTGACCACAAAGATAGGCTCTTCAAAAACGTCATAATCAAATCAAAAGAGGACAATAAAACTGCGAAGCTGAACGAATAGGAAGAATAAGATATGTTGTTTTTCTCATTGTTATAACTTTCATTGCCTGAGATCGTTCAGTGCTTCATAGACTTAGATAAGATTGATCAGACCTCAACCAACGAGGGTCATAAGAAATAGTTGAAGTACATTTGTTGTTTCTACTAGGTGCTCAAAGTGTCCTAGCTGTCATGACTATTTTGAAAGGTAAAAATAGAATGACCCTTGCTTTGGGAAAATAATAAGATATGTTGTTTTTCTCATTGTTATAACTTTCATTAGCCTGAGATCGTTCAGTGATTCATAGACTTAGATAAGATTGATCAGACCTCAACCAACGAGAGTCATAAGAAATAGTTGAAGTACATTTGTTGTTTCTACTAGGTGCTCAAAGTGTCCTAGCTGTCATGACTATTTTGAAAGGTAAAAATAGAATGACCCTGAATAAGTTAGCCTTGCTTTGGGAAGACTATTCCAATTTTAAAATAACATTTTAGGAGTTTCACTGCATTTTTCGAAAGAAGAAATCGAACCCTAAACTTATGCAAAGAGAAATTTGTCTAGCAGTTTTTCACTAAAACATGGCCATTTCTGTATGATCAACTCATGGTTTTACAGTGTTAAAACATTTATTACAGTATTTCTTAAACTCGTATCAGTCACCATTTTTTAAATTTTCACAAAGAAAAGCAGAATAATGAACAACCAAATATCAGATTAATTTTTATAACACTTTGACGTTTGAAATCACTGATTTTAAATTAGGTGACATGTTAATAAGGTATTATTAGACATCACGAATACAATAAATCTTCATGTTGTTTTAATTAAATTATTGATTACTTTTACAGTGTATTTCATGGTTTATGATAAAGTGTTCGCAAGTATAATTAAAGTGCTACCGTCTACATGATTATGCTATTTATTTGTGTCACAATTAAATTTATTGGTTAGTCGTTATTATGTTCGCACAACAAAATACACAACAGAAGATTTGAGATTATACTTAACAATTATTTTATTTGATGAAACAAACGTTTTAAAACAAATTTATAAGATGTCTTAACTATACAATTTATCAGCCAATTTAAAGAAACAAGTAATAATTAGAATACTTTTTACCAACAGAACACTTCGCGGAGAGTAATTATTAATTAATCTTCATAGCTTACAATGTTTAAACGTTTTGTGTTCAAGACGGGGTCTTACCTGAACAATCACTTTATGCCGTTCCAAAATCAGGATTTTTGAACAGTTACTTTACGCATTTCCTTAATCCCGTTTTTTTTTAAAGACAAGTTTAAGTCCTTCATAATTTTTTTGGCAGTAGCTTTACGTCTTTTCTAAGTTCTTTTTTTAATGATTACTTTACAACTCCACTTAATCCCATTTTATTGAAAGGTTTATTTACGTCTTCCCTTAATCTTTCTATTTTTATGTGGGGGGAGGGGAGGTGATAACTTCACATCCTTCATTAATCGCATTTTTACGCTGTAACTTCACTTTTTTTTGTGTCATCAACTTCTCAATTCTCATAACTGTTTTCGGAGGAATTGTATTTCTCACCAGTATATTTTGATATTTACTGTTAACTGTTTTCGGAGGAATTGTATTTCTCACCAGTATATTTTGATATTTACTGTTAACTGTTTTCGGAGGAATTGTATTTCTCACCAGTATATTTTGATATTTACTGTTAACTGTTTTCGGAGGAATTGTATTTCTCACCAGTATA
>NW_013666390.1:109618-110890 GCF_000517525.1 Limulus polyphemus | reverse complement strand
TATATTTTGATATTTACTGTTAACTGTTTTCGGAGGAATTGTATTTCTCACCAGTATATTTTGATATTTACTGTTAACTGTTTTCGGAGGAATTGTATTTCTCACCAGTATATTTTGATATTTACTGTTAACTGTTTTCGGAGGAATTGTATTTCTCACCAGTATATTTTGATATTTACTGTTGAAGTTACATAACTTACGCCTAAGTTTAATACGACAAATAAAATTTCTGGGATCGGGCTATTGTTTTAGAATCAATGTATGTATGAAATAAGGTTTAAAAACCAAGAACAAACCGGTTTGCCACACTGGAGAGACATGTCTCAAGTTTTATTGTTACACGGCAATGAAGGAAGGCGAACAAGAGTTATTTATAACTGTATAATTTATTACAAGCCATACGTAAAACTACCTTCATATTACGCTACAATTCTGCTGTCCAGCTAAAGATTTACGTTTTCATAACCGGAAAGAGTGACGAGGACGTTTTTTTTTGTCTTTATAGGTAAAGTTAAAAACTGATGGTGCGTGAAAACATCTTAAATTATATCAGAAACATGAAACTAAGTCATTCGTTTTTACAGTTCCACCCCCACCCCTCAATCCCCTCTATGCTTTTCCTAGAACCTAAAACCGAAGTATATGATTTTCAATCTCATCAATCGCTCTTGCAGTCCAGCGGGGAACGATGCTAATTGACTTAATTAACTCCAGAGAAAATTCTTCCCGTGTCAGCTTACCTCCTCTTTGAAAGAATTCATAGAGAAAGGTTGACTGCTGTGATAAATTTTACACAAATGCTCTTCAATGATTAGATGCTTAAATCAAGGTTAGGCGACATCCTGAAAACTCGTGAATGGTTGGGTAAGCAAATCTGTTCGTTCTCCTTTTTGTGGGTCGATCGAGGCTCCTGTGGTGAATATCTTATTTATTCTAATCAATGAAGTTTATTTTACATAATTTTATTTTTCTCAAAGACAGAAATATTTTGTCAGATCTAGGGAATCGCTGATCTCTTGATGATGTACGTTAGAAACTCTGTTTTTGTAAGAAAATAACATTGTATGAAAATACATGAGTTCTGTGTTTACAGATTGGTTCCCGTACAAATAAGCCTCTTTAAGAAAAAAAAAAAAAGAATGTTAGAATTTCAGAGTTTCTTGTAATTGTCCGGCATGGTCAGGAGGGTTGGGGCGCTTGACTCGCAACCCGAGAGTCGCAGTTTCGAATCCCCGACCCACCAAACATGCTCGCCCTTTCAGCCATGGGGGC
>NW_013666390.1:107247-108904 GCF_000517525.1 Limulus polyphemus | reverse complement strand
TTATTATCTAAGATGACGTTTAGCGCACATTCCTACAAGTAGATCAGAAGTTACTTGTACGATTATTATCTAAGATGACGCTTCGCGCACACTCCTACAAGTAGTTCAGAAGTTACTTGTGCGATTAGTATCTAAGATGACGTTTAGCGCACATTCCTACAAGTAGATCAGAAGTTACTTGTACGATTATTATCTAAGATGACGCTTCGCGCACACTCCTACAAGTAGTTCAGAAGTTACTTGTGCGATTAGTATCTAAGATGACGTTTAGCGCACATTCCTACAAGTAGATCAGAAGTTACTTGTACGATTATTATCTAAGATGACGTTTAGCGCACACTCCAATTAATGTCTGGTTTCAATGGATAAAACTAATTTTATTTTCAGCACAGAGTCAAGTGTTCTTTCTTGAAGAAGGATTTGCGTTGTTAGAAACCAGGAACACTGGCTACCTCTGGGTAGAAATAGTACACAAGACAGCAATGTTGTAAAAAAAAAGGTTGCAGATCATGAAGAGCATGGTATAATTTCCTACCAAAAACAAACAAACTATTCTTTAAAAACGAATAGTAGAACTGACCATCGCATAATGACGTCTCAGGTGAGCATGTTCGATGACAGGTTTCTATCCCACTACCTGCAGCTCTCAAGACCAGTGCCCCAACCATCAGGTCATGCCAGGCCCTAAGCGGTAATGATGATGCATTTATCAGGTCAATTTACTTGCAAACCTTGGATGTCTAAAAAAAAAGTAAAAAAAATCTCATTTGAAGTTAGAAGTAAAATTGTAGGTGCGTAAGTTCTGAGCGTTGTACTCCTATAATAATCAGCTTCTCTTAGTTGCAGCTTACAACGTCGCTTGACCAAACGCTTTCAAAACGACACCAATGAAATATCGACACGTTTAGAAAATTTCTATTGTTTGACTATACAAGTACAGCTTTCGAAAAATAAATAAATAAATATATATATAAGTTACAAAACATGAGTATAATACTTCTAATGTTCGGTTAGCCACCAGAAGTTGTGATAGCTCAGATCAGTTCTAATTAGCCACCAGAAGTTGTGATAGCTCAGATCAGTTCTAATTAGCCACCAGAAGTTGTGATAGCTCAGATCAGTTCTTATCTTAATTCTGGGACAAAGAAGTACCGGGAATTTCATTGTTCAACCCTACATGTCTCACAAGGAAATGATTGCCCAGATCAGTTCCCATTCTAACGCCATAGCCCAGATCAGTTCCCATCCTAATACCGGAAGTTCCATTCTTCAACCTTAAATGTCTCGCAAGGAAATGATTGCCCAGATCAGTTCCCATCCTAACGCCGGGACAAAGAAGTACCGGGAATTTCATTGTTCAACCCTACATGTCTCACAAGGAAATGATTGCCCAGATCAGTTCCCATTCTAACGCCGGGACAAAGAAGTACCGGGAATTTCATTGTTCAACCCTACATGTCTCACAAGGAAATGATAGCCCAGATCAGTTCCCATTCTAACGCCGGAAGTTCCATTCTTCAACCTTAAATGTCTCGCAAGGAAATGATTGCCCAGATCAGTTCCCACCCTAACGCCGGGACAAAGAAGTACCGGGAATTTCATTATTCAACCCTACATGTCTCACAAGGAAATGATAGCCCAGATCAGTTCCCATCCT
>NW_013666390.1:105897-106598 GCF_000517525.1 Limulus polyphemus | reverse complement strand
TTTTTAGACATGTATGCGAAGAAAACAAAACAACCTCCATAACTGTTGCCACCGTCACAGAATTCTCGGCTACGTTTACTGCAGATGAATGGTTTCATACTTCGTCTCAGAGCCTTGACGTGTTTTATCGCGAACTTAGAAACTCAGTCGACAAATGGTTAACATTTAGGGAATTAAATTCACAGCTATTTATGTATATATAAACAGAGTAGGAGCTAGGCGCATAGATACAAGATGTTAATTAGTTGACACTGAAAGATAGATGAACACATAGATAAAGGGACAGACAGATTAAGAAACAAACGAGCAGAGATAAGCACGCAGATGGCTGCATAATTGTATAAACAGACAGACCTACATGGAGAGACGTGTAGAGATTGCTTTCACGGGTCCTTTCAGTTCATCAGATAAGACCCGTGTGACAGATTTTTTTTGTTCGAATCAGTTCAGTTACTCTATTTCATAGTCATTTAAGAACAATTGTCTTGTCACTTCACGCGTGTGCTACTGATTAAGAATATCATTCCGATGTGCAAAATTAACAGTTATTTATCAGGATCAACGATGCCATTTGCCAGCATACAACTTACTGTTTAATTAAGGACTTTCTTGTAACGTCCAACCAATAATCAGAGTCCATTTATATCTTTTCCTGGTGTATTTGACAGGCGTTTGGGTGAAACAATGGCCGGACGGCGAGC
>NW_013666390.1:104996-105887 GCF_000517525.1 Limulus polyphemus | reverse complement strand
AACCCTAATATCAATGTACGAAACATACAAGAAACAATGACACAGAAGACATTACGAGCATCTCAACCCTAATATCAATGTACGAAACATACAAGAAACAATGACACAGAAGACATTACGAGCATCTCAACCCTAATATCAATGTACGAAACATACAAGAAACAATGACACAGAAGACATTACGAGCATCTCAACCCTGATATCAATGTACGAAACATAGCAAGAAACAATGACATAGAAGACATTACGAGCATCTCAACTCTAATATCAATGTACGAAACATACAAGAAACAATGACACAGAAGACATTACGAGCATCTCAACCCTAATATCAATGTACGAAACATGCAAGAAACAATGACATAGAAGACATTACGAGCATCTCAACCCTAATATCAATGTACGAAACGTAAAGAAACAATGACACAGAAAACATTACGAGCATCTCAACCCTAATATCAATGTACGAAACATGCAAGAAACAATGACATGGAAGACATTACGAGCATCTCAACTCTAATATTAATGTACGAAACATACAAGAAACAATGACATAGTAGACATTACGAGCATCTCAACCCTAATATCAATGTACGAAACATACAAGAAACAATGATATATATAAGACATTATAAACACATTAACTCTAATATCAAAGTACTGAACATACACGAACCGATTGTCATGTGAGACATTACGTGAATACCAACTTTAATATTGAAGTATTAAACATACAAGGAATTATGATCAAAACCTAAGAAAGAAACACGGCAATTGCAGAAAATGTTAATGTATAAGATTTGCAACGTGTCCTAAAACAATCCGGATAAACTATGGGGGGAGGAGGAACTACTTTGTAAACTATCCTGCTTTTTAGACATGTATGCGAAG
>NW_013666390.1:93657-104039 GCF_000517525.1 Limulus polyphemus | reverse complement strand
ATTTCCATCTATTCATCACAGAACGTAATTATGCTATTTTCTTCGGCGCTGTTAATTTGCGTTTGTCTAAGAGTTGGGAGCCCGTCAGTAAAGCATAAGAAACAGCAAACAAAGCCGTATTTGCTGCTTATGGAATTTATCATTCACAAGCCTCTGGAGGAGATAGATTTTGTAAGCCGGCAACAGCCGTCGTTTGCACCTGTTTGGCCTTCATTAATTAGATGTACGATTGGAGAAAAATAAAATGAATAAATTAATGCGCACGTTTTTAATTACATGGCTACTGGTTCAGCAGAGGATATTACGCTGAAAAGGATTAGAAACTTTTGGAGTACTGTCGGGATTAAAAACAAAAAGGTTATTAACTAAATCTTTAACTATTCATTCTGACATGGGCGGAAAAGTAGATAAGGAAGTTACTTTTCAATATTGTGAAAAACAAGAAATGTTTATAGAGGGCGCTGATATACATAACTTTTATACAAACTAACTAATAAGAATACGGAGAATATTCTTGGGGTACAAGCACGCGAATACATTTTCTTCTCTGCTGGTATAAGCTGTGGGTGCGTTATAAAAGTAACCATCAACCTCTTAGTGTCGATGATGAGTCGTAGTGTGCTGTTGACTGGCCGTCTTTCCTCTGTACAGTAGTTCAAAATAAGAAACGGCAGCATGTAGCCTTAGTAGCTTTGCCATAACTACGAAACTAGAGCTATGAGACGAAATCCTGTTCGCCCCTTTTCTCTTTTCACAAATCATCACATCGAAAGAAATAATAAAGGGTATTACATAACAGGATCAACATATGCACAAAAGTCCAGTGAGGTTACATAAAATAATTTAATTTATCGCAATTAAAAGAGGATCCTTGAAGCATAAATGGGACCGATGATAGTGAGACAAGTGAGTTCTGTATGGGCCCTGATCTTATAGTCCTATAAACATATAACTGATCTGCTCGTAGCGACTAGTATAAAACACTGCATACTTTGTACATAAACGGTTATACGGTCACTAAGAGTTTCACGTTCACTATTATTAGAGTAAGTGGAACTGCAAACAAACGTACAAACCAAAACCTTTATACCTCTGCTTTGAATTCACACAGTTTCAACGTCACATTTTCACACTGTACTCTGAATTTGATCACAATGAAAAAGAATAGTAACCAGTGCTGAATAACTACACGATGTAAACACTAGTTGGATAGAACTGCAAATTCCAATAATCCAGAGGTCCCACATGTTAAAGGCTTGTGAACGTTAATCAAAGCTCATAGGAAAACATTTTAACCGAATCGTATCATCCGAAACAAAAAACGGTACGCGAAAATGAATAGCGTTAAACATTGGCTCTATAGAAAACAAGCCGCAAGAAGAACGAAGATTTCTGAAAATAACGTTTGTAAAGTTCGCAGTAATGTCTGTCCTTGTTGCTCTTAGATGAATGTATTAATGCATCTCTCTGCTGCTACTTGCTGCATGTAGTAATGCCTGCCCGTGTTGCTTTTAGTTGAATTTAGCAATGCCTGCTCGTGTTGCTTTTAGTTGAATTTAGCAATGCCTGCCCTGTTGTGCCTTGTTGAATGTAGTAATTCCTGTCTGTATTGCTCCTTGCTGAATTTAGTAATGCCTGCCTGTGTTGCTTCTTACTGAATTTAGTAATGCCTGCCTGAGATGTTCTGAGCTTAATAAAGTAATGCCTGATTGTATAATTCTTAGCTGGGCACAGTAATGTATCACAGTAATGTAGATCCTGATGATAGCAGCAAAGTTGAACGGTTTAGTCTTAATTTGTAAAAGACAGTAATGTAATATCGTGTACCTCCTGGTGGGAGCTATAATGTTTAATTTTTTATTCTTAGTAAAAGGCTGTAATGTGTCGTAGTGTAGTTCCTAAGAGAAAAATATTTGAAAATGTAATTTTGGTAAAAGACAGTAATGTATAGTAATGTATCATTGTGTGCCTCCTGGTGGGAGCTGTAATGTTTGGTTTTGTAGTCTTGGTAGAGGGCTGTAATGTATCGTAGTGTAGTTCCTGGGGAATAATATTTGGCAATGTAGTTTTGGTAAAAGACAGTAGACAGCAATGTACAATTGTGTGCCCTCTGGTAGGAGCTATAATGTTTGACTTTGTGGTCTTAATGGACTTCAACAATGTGTCACTGTGCAACACCCGATTGGACAACTATACTTTATATGTATATTTACAGAACAACGTTATTAATCAGTAGAAGTACAGTGGGATGAGCACAAATTCTCCCCCCACACAGTATTATAATCATTGATACAAAGACTACAGCAACATTAACCGAAAACAAAACTTAATTATAAACTTATCATTAGCATTCGAATATAAATGAAATAAAGTTTATGTTTGAGTTTGTATCTCTTTGTTTTGTTGACTTTCTTTACAATCTTGTTGGTAAACGTGAAAGTCGTATTTAAAAAAAACGATTTTTTTTATGTGTCATGATACTGGTACCGAGAGCTAAATATGAAGTCTACTTTAAACTTTTATGAATAGAATGTATCATAAAAAATATATTAAACAAAGAGGTTAGTGGGCTTTTCTACGATTCTAAAACATCGAAAGAAGATGCGTCTACATGCAAATACAAATATACAATAAATATTCAAATAGATAATTGAAAATATGTATAAAAATTAAGCACGTTTAGCACACACAAATAGACACAGTCATAAGCATGCAGAAAGAGACACAGAGAAAGGAATGTGTGTTTGTGTGAGTATGTATGTGTGTTAAATTTTGGGAAGTTTTAAAACCCGCGAACTTATTTACATGTATTTATAACTTAATGAGAAATTCATACGTATTTTTATATGTATTTATAACTTAATGAGAAATTCATACGTATTTTTTATATGTATTTATAACTTAATGGAAAATTCATACGTATTTTTTATATGTATTTATAACTTAATGGAAAATTCATACGTATTTTTATATGTATTTATAACTTAATGGGAAATTCATACGTATTTTTAGATGCATTTATAACTTAATGGGAAATTCATACGTATTTGTTTCAGTCCTTTTAATTAAACATAATCTATATTTTACGTTAGCTGAATTGAGCTGTGATTCTATTAACTTCAACACTCAAACTGGGTTTTATTCCATCGAGTGTAACTTGAACAGCTTTCCTTGTTCACGACTAGTTGCTACACAACTCCTTTTAATCAATGTTACAAGGGCCTTTCATAACCTATGAGACGTAATTGAAGTCCTAACAATCATCTTTTTGCTTTTATCGAATGTGAAGTCAATTAGTGTTCTTAAGGGTATTACTAGGCAGATCGTTGATTTCAAGTTAAATTGCTGTACTGAGGCTTCCTTACTAGTAGGTTGATAAATTGGTTACCTTTAAATAGTGTTAGGTCTATTTCCTCATTTAACTGCCAT
The DNA here is from genome assembly GCF_000517525.1 of Limulus polyphemus. NCBI lineage: Eukaryota > Metazoa > Arthropoda > Merostomata > Xiphosura > Limulidae > Limulus > Limulus polyphemus. The sequence continues at coordinate 100,610 of NW_013666390.1, read as the reverse complement.
TAACCGAGAGACTCCAGGGAGGCTGTTGTCAATTTTACGCAAGACGATTGTAGCTTTACAAACAGTTCATTTTTGTGAATTTGTTTTAACACGTAACATGTTATTGTGTTAGCACGAAAGCCATCGTCCAATAGCCTAAAGCACTTGTACAGAAATATAAGTTTTAATAAAAATGTGTTTATGTTTGTTTTAGGAATTTGTAGCGGTCTGTTAACTGGATTAGAGTAGCGCGTTACAGTTACTCAAATGACAAAGGGTCACATGCACTTTTCGCCAAATTACACGCTTACTATATCACGTGATTTCAAAACGCATTACATACTTAATCACGTCATTTATCCCACTATTTTTCTTTTCAAACACCAGGTTAATCTTCAGAACGAAAGAGGAGCTGTCATATACTTGACCGCTTTCTTTTCACATTGACAGTCAGTCAGAAAATTCGTAATGTGACAGAAACAAATACGCGTACTCTAAGATAAAACATACAGTTCTGGAAAAAAAATTCAGCACTAAATTAAGCCTTTCCTGTTAAATACGAGAACGTGCTAGATAATCGACTTATAAACTGCTTCGAAAATAAGAAGAGATACGCCAGTGGGCACATGGGGTTTAGTGAGGTGGATAATTTTAGTACCATACTAAAGTTACAGAAACATTAACAGGCTTCATTACTTACAGGATCTCTTACTGATTACAAGACCACGTGGGTGAGAAATTGATGCTATTCCAGATACATTACGTGAATGAAATCTGCTAGAAACTAAGTTTAAACTCGGCTAAATATCACACGGCTATCATGAGTTGCCAATCAAAGCTCCGTTAGGTTTAATGAGCGTTTATAAGTGACATTACGTACTCTTGATTTACCACATTTTTCCAGCTATTTAAAAAGAGATGAAAATAAATCACATTTTGACGCTGTCCGTTAGGAAACGCGTTGAAAGTTATTTGAAGTGAAATAGAATTGAATACATACGAGAAGATTGACTAAGAATATATGTTCAATTGTTATTAGATCAAATCTACTACAATAGTTTGCTTTGCTTCTATTACAATGTAGCGAGTAAATATTACTTGCAAGTGCATTGGCGCCTAAGTATTCTACTTATTAGGCTTATGTTACACGACACAGTAAGTGCCAATCTTCTTGCAGTAACAGAAAAACAGCGCTGAAAGTAAACGTATAGTATATCGGTACTCTATGGTAAGTACGAGACACACGCTCTAAGACAGGTGTCGCCACCTACGGTGTAGAGATTCACATTACATACCCATATCCGGTTGAAATATAGTTGTATTGGATACCAATGCGAAAGAAATCGGTACATTTTGAAAGCCAGCACCTTATACGTTTGAAAAAAAAACAACAACAAAGAAACTATAACTGATGAAAATAGAACAGGTGTAGAATGTTTAAACTACTACCATTGAGTAAATCAAGACAGTTGTAACATGTATAAACTACTGCAGTCCATGTAGTCCTAGGGAGGGTCACTGTGTACACACACTTTCCCCGGCTTTGGTGTTTTTAGGTAGTTTTGGGCATAATGATAACAGAAAAAGATATTCTCATCTAGTTTTTGGGCATAATGATAACAGAAAAAGATATTCTCGTCTAGTTTTTGGGCATAATGATAACAGAAAAAGATATTCTCGTCTAGTTTTTGGGCATAATGATAACAGAAAAAGATATTCTCATCTAGTTTTTGGGCATAATGATAACAGAAAAAGATATTCTCATCTAGTTTTGGGCATAATGATAACAGAAAAAGATATTCTCATCTAGTTTTGGGCATAATGATAACAGAAAAAGATATTCTCATCTAGTTTTTGGGCATAATGATAACAGAAAAAGATATTCTCATCTAGTTTTTGGGTCTCATTATGGTTGCTAAGCAGGTTATTTTATAACAACCGTGTACATTTTCACGAAAAGCTGTAAAATGAATGGAGATAATATTATTCTAGTTTAATATAATGTTGTTTTTTATTATAAAAATAAGAATGCAAATATATTTTTCAAGCCAAGAGTATATTTTGTCTTCACTTTCTAAAATTCTTTGCTCAGAAAAGAAATGTGACAAAACACGTAAAAAAGTCCAAAAATCAGCAGTTTTTAAGAGTTTGTGGATGTTTAAGAGTGTTTAAAAAAAGCAGTCACCAGTACTTCCAACCAACAATTTAATTTTTTGCATTTTCAGATAATTGAGTAGATGTATGATTAGAAAATAATACAATATATAGTTTTTAATTTTCACACTTTTGTTATTACCAAATGTTACATCAGCTAAGGTCTACCTTGGTCTTCACACTTTTGTTATTACCAAATGTTACATCAGCTAAGATCTACCTTGATCTTCACACTTTTGTTATTACCAAATGTTACATCAGCTAAGGTCTACATTGGTCTTCACACTTTTGTTATTACCAAATGTTACATCAGCTAAGGTCTACCTTGATCTTCACACTTTTGTTATTACCAAATGTTACATCAGCTAAGGTCTACCTTGATCTTCACACTTTTGTTATTACCAAATGTTACATCAGCTAAGGTCTACCTTGGTCTTCACACTTTTGTTATTACCAAATGTTACATCAGCTAAGGTTTACCTTGGTCTTCACACTTTTGTTATTACCAAATGTTACATCAGCTAAGGTCTACCTTGGTCTTTAAGACAAGTTCAGGTAAAAATCAATTTATATTGAGCAGTGTTATTATGATAATAAATAAAGAGACGTCCATGTTTTATATCTGTAATATGTATTTCATATATTGATTAATCACTGTCATCACTTGTACAAATAGGTGTAATGTCCTCTGGCAAGAGATTTTCATATAATGGTTCATCCTCCTCGTCAGATACATCACCATCGTGTATTCTAGTGGCAATAGAAATACAGATTTTGTTGTCCACAGATGCTCAATACTGTTATCACTTGATGACAAGAGATTTTCATATAATGGTTCATCCTCCTCGTCAGATACATCACCATCGTGTATTCTAGTGGCAATAGAAATACAGATTCTGTTGTCCACAGATGTTTGGTATGTTGGATCAGACACTATTAACATGGTGGGAAGTTGGCCATGTCAACAATACGTGATGCCATCTTTACCATGTTTATCCAGAAGCATTTGGAAACACCAGTCATCACTGTAGTAGCACACGTTTTACCATATATGGTTTACACAGGCAAACTCTATAAGAGAGTCAACCATTTTAGAAGATACGTCCCCTAATTCTCCAAGACTGGCAGGGACGGTCTGCATACATTCACAAAGTAGGCTAATGTGCAGGGAGGACAAAACTTCTTAAAACCCTGATAAACGGACACTGTTATTAGTATTTGCACTTTTTTACATGTTTTTATGTCATATTTAAGCACAACTGATAACAAATCAAGGCAAAATATACACTTTTCTTGAAATGTATATTTGCATTGCTATTTTTACAAAGAAGTTTATATTGAAAAAAAAGAGTTAGAAGGTTTAACCCAGTTTACATGTTTTCGTAAAAATGTGCATGAAGGTTATAAAATAACCATCTAGAAAGTACACTCAAAATATTCAATTATTACATCCTTTCCTGTTAACACTATGCCTGAAACTATCTAAAAACACCAACTACGGAGTTTAACGGGGGTAGGAATGGGGTGCAGGTGACCCCCCGGGCAATGAACTACTACACTTGATTAAAACATTGTAGTAACACATGCTGTTTTCAATTAAATATTGAATAGTTTGTTTATTTGTTTCTATTTCTCCAATAACTTTAGATAACAATCCTTTTAGACTTTCTCTGTATCTTTCCTGTACGCTTTACGAGCAGAACATATTTCTAATTTATATCCCCCTCCCGCCCCCCAGTTATGCACTTTGTAACTTTTCGCGGCTACAGTTGGAAAAAGACTTATGTACGTTTTACGCAGCTCAAGTCAACCATTCAACCGCAGCAGTAATCATCTTCAACTAGCGTGCATCTTTTAATCATCTTTCTAAGTTTCTCTTTGATCCCCCTAGGTGATTTACACGCTTGTATCGAAAACTTTTGCATTTTGATGAGGTGGCTTTCTTAGGTCATTTGGCAGCAATGGTATCCGATCTATTTTCACAGAAACTTAACTTGGGGCACTCGCAAGACGTCATGGTGGAAGTCATGCATGGTAACTGAGCTACAGGCTTAGGTTCTTAGGAGAGTCAATGGCTTTTCGCTTGCGAGAAATTAGGCGAGTAACGGACTATATTTTGGCAGATTTATTCGCTTATGCTCCAATAATGACGTCTACGCGGGATCTGGAAAATTAGGTTTGTGGCGCCATAAGAAAAACGGAATGGAGCTATGGGCTTCACTCAGAACGGGAAATGGGCGTGGAAGAGTTTCAATACCCATTTATTCCACCATTTGGTTTGTTTGAATTGCTATCAAAAAACCACTAATACAAGAGTGTCGGATATTGTAGGTGAAAATGTTGTCACGGTGGCACTATCGATTTTAACCCTTTTAGTTCTATATTGGTAAGTAAAAATAAATCTTCCTGTCATTTCTGACAGCAATTTTTTATATCTATCTGTCTATCTATATACAACTCACCTTAGAGTATTTGTTTAGTTTAAAAATAGAATTTCTAAACTTTTCGTTCACGTCTTCTAATCGTCAAGTTAATTCAACTTGATTTAAAAAAACGAAATGAAAAAACAACAACAAATTTCCGAAGCATTACTTGTAGTTTTCTTCAGATGAAAACGTGTTACATGTAATACGATCACGTACGGGTATCAGTATTTTCATTTAAATTAATGGCAAGTATTGCCGTGGAAATAATCGTAATTACTACGTTATGGCAAAACTAAATTTTCCGGCCATTCTCAAAAGTCATAGTTTAATTATTTAAAAAAAAACTTAGGTTGCGCAGGGGTGAAAAATTAAACTACCTTAAATAACACACGCTGTTCTGATTAAGCCAGCGAACATGCCTGAAAATTTTAATACACACTCACACGAAATCTGCAAGTATAACTTAACACAATATGGAAATACTTCAGTATTAAAACTTAATATCTTCAAACTTGAGAATTTCTGATCGATAGGAAATTAAAACAAGCACTAATGTATTCAGAAAGATCTGTAGGAGTTTATTTCTTGTAAAGTTTGTCAGTAGATTTTTTAAAGTCAGTCTTAAGTAACGTTTCTGTCAGCAGATGGCAATATATTATAATATTATTTACATATTACTGGTTAGACTTGACTTATTTGAATTAAGAAACTAGAAAAGCGACCGTAGTGAAAGTTTGACTAACTAGGACTAGCAAGTACTCAAGTTATTATGGTAGTAGTTTGACTGAAATCGGGAAGCTAGTACTCAAACGTGCACAGGGATGGGCTCGAGCCTCTGTCTTTATGCTCCAAACTTCTCCTTTTCTCAGTTATAAAATATTGTCAACCACTATTAAAAGATACGCCTGATTACACATCTTGTATACTGAAAGATATTATGAAGAGGAATAAAAATATTTCAGATTTAAACTGAACAGAACATAAAGGCTGGGAGGACCTTAGTGAAAAACAGAGTATTATGTGTTAATACGCAAAACTTCACTGCCTAGTTTTATATTTTAAATGTGATTAGTAAACCAATTAAATGGGAATAAAAGAGGATCTGTTTGCTTCTTATGGCTTTTTACTTTAGGTGTTGTAGAGACAACCTGTAGCCCTCATTTTCTCCCTTAACACCTCCTCACCCCAGCCAAGAAGCTTGCACTTTCGATGCTTGAAATGTGCCCTTTTTTGTCAGTAAACTTAGACCTTTTTAATGTCATCTGCACGTTACTGAATATCAAGGTTAATTAACGCAAAACTAGGGGAGTAATCAAGTGACTGTACTGAAAGTTTGGCTAAACTAGGACCACTCCCCTAGTTCTAGTTTAGTCAAACTTTCACTATAATCACTTAAGTACTCCTTTAGTCCTAGTTTGGTTAAACTTTCACTATAATCACTTAAGTACTCCCCTAGTTCTAGTTTAGTCAAACTTTCACTATAATCACTTAAGTAGGGGAGTACTTAAGTGATTATAGTGAAAGTTTAGATTACTCCTTTAGTCCTAGTTAGTTCTAGTTTAGTCAAACTTTCACTATAATCACTTAAGTACTCCCCTAGTTCTAGCTTAGTCAAACTTTCACTATAATCACTTAAGTACTCCTTTAGTCCTAGTTTGGTTAAACTTTCACTATAATCACTTAAGTACTCCCCTGGTCCTAGTTTAGTCAAACTTTCACTATAATCACTTAAGTACTCCCCTACTTAAGTGATTATAGTGAAAGTTTGACTAAACTAGGACCAGGGGAGTACTTAAGTGATTATAGTGAAAGTTTAATCTAACTAGGACTAAAGGAGTACTTAAGTGATTATAGTGAAAGTTTGACTAAACTAAGACCAGGGGAGTACTTAAGTAATTATAGTGAAAGTTTGACTAACCTAGGACCAGGGGAGTACTTAAGTGATTATAGTGAAAGTTTAATCTAACTAGGACTAAAGGAGTACTTAAGTGATTATAGTGAAAGTTTGACTAAACTAGAACTAGGGGAGTACTTAAGTGATTGTAATGGACGTTTGACTAACCTAGGATTAGGGGAGTACTTAAGTGATTGTAATGGACGTTTGACTAACCCAGGACTAGCAGAGTACTTAAGCGATTGTAATGGACGTTTGACTAACCTAGGACTAGGGGAGTACTTAGGTGATTGTAATGGACGTTTGACTAACCTATGACTATAGGAGCTCAAGTGATTATACTGAAAGTCTGACTAAACGAGGACCAGGGGAGTACTTAAGTGATTATAGTGAAAGTTTGGCTAAACTAGGACCAGGGGAGTACTTAAGTGATTATAGTGAAAGTTTAACCAAACTAGGACCAGGGGAGTACTTAAGTGATTATAGCGAAAGTTTAACCA
>NW_013666390.1:92594-93132 GCF_000517525.1 Limulus polyphemus | reverse complement strand
TGATTATAGTGAAAGTTTAATCTAACTAGGACTAAAGGAGTACTTAAGTGATTATAGTGAAAGTTTGACTAAACTAGAACTAGGGGAGTACTTAAGTGATTATAGTGAAAGTTTGACTAAACTAGAACTAGGGGAGTACTTAAGTGATTATAGTGAAAGTTTAATCTAACTAGGACTAAAGGAGTATTTAAGTGATTATAGTGAAAGTTTGACTAAACTAGAACTAGGGGAGTACTTAAGTGATTATAGTGAAAGTTTGACTAAACTAGGACCAGGGGAGTACTTAAGTGATTATAGTGAAAGTTTAATCTAACTAGGACTAAAGGAGTACTTAAGTGATTATAGTGAAAGTTTGACTAAACTAGAACTAGAGGAGTACTTAAGTGATTATAGGGAAAGTTTGGCTAAACTAGGACCAGGGGAGTACTTAAGTGATTATAGTGAAAGTTTGACTAAACTAGGACTAAAGGAGTACTTAAGTGATTATAGTGAAAGTTTGACTAAACTAGGACTAGGGGAGTACTTAAGTGATTATAGT
>NW_013666390.1:89723-91594 GCF_000517525.1 Limulus polyphemus | reverse complement strand
GGGGAGTACTTAAGTGATTGTAATTGACGTTTGACTAACCTAGGATTAGGGGAGTACTTAAGTGATTGTAATTGACGTTTGACTAACCTAGGACTAGCGGAGTACTTAACTGATTGTATTGGACGTTTGGCTAACCTAGGACTAGCGAAGTACTTAGGTGATTGTAATGGACGTTTGACTAATCTAGGGCTAGCGGAGTAATTAAGTGATTGTAATAGACGTTTGAGTAATCTAGGGCTAGCGGAGTACTTAAGTGATTGTAATAGACGTTTGACTAATCTAGGGCTAGCGGAGTAATTAAGTGAAAGTTTAACCACCGGAGGTCTCTGGTTGTAATCAAGTACGTATTTTTCCATTAACTGATCCAAAACTTAGATGATTATAGCGAAACTTCGGTTGACTGATGGTTGTAGTAAAAAGTTGACTGACTCAAGGTAAGAGGAGTACTCAAGCACAACTCTCATGAAAGCAATATTAGCAACATATTGATATTGAGGTAACAAGTCAGACAGTAGTATACTTGTTGCATAAAGTAATATGTGTTACATAGTTTGGTGTGTTTTGAATTCCGCACAAAGCTACACTAGGGCTATCTGCACTAGCCATCTATAATTTAGCAGTGATAGACTAGAAGGAAGGCAGCTAGTCAACACCACCCACCGCCAACTCTTGTGCTACTTTTTACCAATGACTAGTGGGATTGACCGTCACATTATAACACCCCACGATTGAAAGGGTGAGCATGTTCGGTGAGGGGGATTCGAACCTGCGACCCGCATATTGCGAGTCCAGCGCCCTAACCACCAGGCCCGTTTTAAGGCCTCGTGTTACATACTAAGATGCTGTAAAATATAGTAATAATATTAAAGTATTTCTATAACACTGCAACAATAGTAGTTACATAATGCTAGTATTGCAATACAGAACAGTCAACCAACAATACTAAACAGAGCAACAGTCATATAGCATCATTTTAACGTATAGAATGATCACCAGTTTTATAGTAGTAATACTGTAATGCATAAAACAAGAGCCTTCACATGGTAACACTTTTACAAAGAATAAGACGAAATAGAATACTTGAGTTGTGCTTAGTATTATGTCAAAACTTAAACTTTTCGACACGTAACGAAGTTAGAAATATTACAAAAATGTTTCTCATTTATTGCACTGAAATGTTCAAAGTATATAACTACTTGTCCTTGAGCACGTAAAATTAACTATCCGATTCCTCGTTATGTCTTTTACTGAACAAAACCACGTGATTATAAAATGTTAAGCAATTATACCAAAACAAAACCACGTGATTATAAAATGTTAATTAATTATCACGAAACAAAATCATGTGATTATAGAATGATTATAACAAAACAAAACCACGTGATTATAAAATGTTAATTAATTATCACGAAACAAAATCACGTGATTATAGAATGATTATAACAAAACAAAACCACGTGATTATACAATGTTAAGTAATTATCACAAAACATATTCACGTGATTATATGAATTTAAGTAATTATGACAAAACAAAAAAAAACGCGATTATAGAATGTTAAGTAGTTAATCACAAAACATATTCACGTGATTATAAAATCTGGAGACACCTGGTTGATAAAGTTATAGGTTTTTTTATACCTCTGTGAAACAAAAAATATTATTTCCAACTATTTAACGCGGGGGCAGGTCAATGTTACCAAGAATGCCCACTGCCAATTTTCTGTCTCATTTAGTAAATTGTACTAATATAATTTACAGGCATCTACTCAAGTTAAGCTCACACAATAATTTTTTTTTTTTTACTGTAAGTATGTGATACAAGTTACTGTCTTGACCTTAAAGTATATGACGAGAACGTATCTGCTGTAC
>NW_013666390.1:84577-89632 GCF_000517525.1 Limulus polyphemus | reverse complement strand
GTCTCATTTAGTAAATTGTACTAATATAATTTACAGGCATCTACTCAAGTTAAGCTCACACAATAATTGTTTTTTTTTTACTGTAAGTATGTGATACAAGTTACTGCTTGCCTTAAAGTATATGACTCATTCTATAAAGTACACTGCCATACGAGCTTGGCATTTTGTACCCTCATAAAGAAAGGGTATTCCCCCCTTCAGCTTTAACTTCCTAAGGTTTACCAGCTTCAGGTAAGGAATGTTTTTTTTTTGTTATTTGTATTCTGTATATAAAAGTGAACCTAGCACTGAGAGATAAGTTTATCCAAAAACGTAGCAGTAAAAGTTAATTAAATCGTGTAAAGTTCTGCACTTCAACGCGATTTCTATCACAAGTATTAAGTGTACTTAACTGGTAGCTAAATAAGTCAGTGATAATTTTAAGTTCATTATGAATATCACAGGTCGCTGTCTGGTTATATTGGCGATCTAACGAAATGTAAAGAGAACAACAACAAGGACAAGGATTTTATTTATTTGTTTCAGAATGTCACGCAAAGCTACACGAGGGTTATCTGTGCATAGTCGTCCCTAATTGTAAACTAATAGACCATAGGCTGGTTGCTGTGGGTCAACAGTAGCTACTGCCAACTCTTGGGCTACTCCAGATTGGCCGAATAATGGGATTTAACCGTTACTCTTATACCGCACCAGACACCGCTAGTCTCTTCTAGCGCCCTATACCCTCAAACTGCGGAGTACATTTCTGTGTCAACGGTTCGCGAAATTTGAATCCTTGGATTCAGAATCCGGGCACTCTAACTACTAGGCCACGCCTGACCAATGGACAAGAAAGTGGAATAATACTTACACATGCTCAAGTAACACTGTTCGTCCTGAAATATTGTCGGTGAAAAAGAACAAAAGCTATGTAGTTTGGAGCGTATGCTGAATATCACTTTTAAAGGAAAAAAATATTTTTTTCCCTTTTCATTTATCAGTATTTATTCAGGAATACGGAAAGCATTCGAGTTACCTTTCTTGTATTTATACCTCTATGGTTCATCCCCATTATCGACTTTTTTTTTCCAAGTCGACACATCCGTCTTTATACTTCTAGTTATTTAGAAAGTAACTCCTTTGAAAGAAATTACACATGTTTTTGCTGCACACTTTCACAGTTTAGACCTTTCATCAGTTCTCACTACTGTCACATTTGCTTACAACCACACTAAGTAATGGGTTATTACATAAAACAACGCGGGATTTTGTCGGTTCATCGTCAATATCTGAAAAAAAACGAGTCTGCATATACAAGGCTAATTTGCATTTCTAGGTAGGTTAATAGAGGGACCATCGGCAGCAGATGCACCATAAAAACCAATTACAAAACATGGTTCCGATAATAATGGTATGGCCTTTATAGAAGACGCGAATTTTCTTGTCCTCGCCAGTATATTTGCAAGTAAAAATCCACATAATTCAAAGGTTATGGTCGGTACGCAAGAGTAGACTCTGTATGTGCATATCATACAATATTTAGATGTTGATATATATGCAGTGTGTCCGGAAATTATGTTAACAAAAAGTTTACTAATGTATTATTTACTTGTTAGCATAATTTCCGGACACTCTGCATATTTGTGTAGCGTTCACAACTTCTCCCTTATTATAGTTAGGCTTACAATATTATTTGCGGTGAGACTGTATAAATATGAACATTTTAGATGTATAAAACAATGTTCCTGAGAATGGAACTGAGAACGAGGATTAACACACAGTTCAAACATGTAGGAAGAAACCAGTTCTAATCTAAAAAACTAGAAAGAAATGCTGACAATATTCTTCCCAAATCTATGGTTGGATTGAAATCGATCTCTGGCTGTTATTTATTTACACTTGTATGAAATCTTAGCATTTCATGAAACTTAAGGCTTGTCTGAATAGAAAAAAAAAAGTACATTATCAGAGGCTACAAAACAACAACAGTCTTCAAAAGTAAAATGTGCTATTGTATTAAATGTTTTAAGCTATGGTTTTACTATTGTTTAAAGGTGTTGTATTGTTCTTCTAACTATGCACTATTGGAATATGTATTAAATGTTTTAAGCTATGGTTTTACTATTGTTTAAAGGTGTTGTAATGTTCTTCTAACTATGTACTGTTGGAATATGTATTAAATGTTTTTAAGCCATGGTTTTACTATTGTTTAAAGGTGTTGTATTGTTCTTCTAACTATGTACTGTTGGAATATGTATTAAATGTTTTTAAGCCATGGTTTTACTATTGTTTAAAGGTGTTGTATTGTTCTTCTAACTATGCACTATTGGAATATGTATTAAATGTTTTTAAGCTGTGGTTTTGCTATTGTTTAAAGGTGTTGTATTGTTCTTCTAACTATGTGCTATTGGAATATACATTAAATTGTTTTAAACTGTGGTTTTACTATTGTTTAAAGGTGTTATATAGTTCTTCTAACTATGTGCTATTGGAATATACATTAAATTTTTTTAAACTGTGGTTTTACTATTATTTAAAGGTGTTATATAGTTCTTCTTACACATTCTGCCGCATTATTAAAAAAAGCATAATGTTCTTTATGCTTTCCTTTTCTTTAATATTACATTATCTTTAATAAAACATCTACACTTGATTATCAATGTATAGTTTCCATCCACACAAAAAATGAAATGGAAATTTTTTAAATTAAGATTTAAAAATTGTAATAACGTGACACGTGATCTTTCATGTTAAAAGCTAGTTTTTCGAAAGTGAAGCAACGTGTAATGACATTTATAAACTAGTGGATGTACTATAACCTTCGACCGCCTACAAGTTTTAACTATGCTATGACTTAATTGTCCCTGTTTAAACTACATTCTTATCCGAAAAAAGTATAAGACTGTAACGCGCCGAAAAATGTACACTCAAATTATATGTTTTCAAGTCAATAACAAGTAGTCCTTGTGAGCCGTTGCTATTAGAATTCAAGAACGAAGCTGTTGTTTTTTAAGGGTTAACTTTACTTATCTAGATTTTATTTTCTTCTGTCAGCGTTAATAACTTTGCGTTGCCCAACTAAAGGCAGGTTTTTGCTGAAACATGTTCTCAGCATTTTTTAAAATATCGCCGATCGAGAACTCAACAGTCATTGCACACAAAGTAGTACAATGTGGAGTGATAGGCCGAACTTCACGTTCCCTTGACAACAAAGAAATTTACGTGCCGACGTCCAAGAATGCTAATTTGTCATGGCGCTCCAAGGTCCTCCTGTTTAGTAACGCCCGAAGTCTAGAACTGTTATCGTGTGCAGAATGACAAAATGATGGATAGCATAAAGATGTAACAAGACAATCACTCCAATAGATGAGCATAATCAATCTGATGAAAATACGGTTAAGCTTGTGCGAACAGACGTTATCTCCGTCTGAAACAACGCCTTGCGGGCCTGACTTTCCGAAGAAGTCTTGCTAGGACAGTTGAAACTATTATGTAGCCCATACGATACACCCTCTAGGCTTAACTCCCGCCAAAACCTCGTCACTAATTGAATAACCACTTTGTTGAGGGGAATTTTATGAGTTGATATTTGTCTATCGAAGAATTATAGTTTACTTGATCAAAAATTTCCGTAAAATCTCTTATGTATTCGTACTTATTTTGTTATTGGGGGGGGGGGTATGACTTAAAGTTTACCCAGTTACTCGTTGCATATTTTGCTAATTTATTTACAGCAAAGTGGAAATTCCGATTGGAAAGTGTTTAGGGGGGGGGGGTTCGTTATAATGTCATATTGAGAAAAGTATCAAAGCCTAAGTCGAAAAATTAATTAGACAATAAACAAGATAAACACCGATAGCGTTTACTGGCTTCGTAATTATACTAGGATAAGAAAAAATATATATTGATAATTCTTCTTTCACCACACACTGAGAAACCCTGGTATCGCACAATCAATGGCTCCGAGGAACGCAAAATGCGCTTTTTATCGTTGTTTAACGCGGAAAACGTTGATCAATATAACGTACAATTATCTAGTTGGGATAACTGGTTAGATATTAATGATTATTTTATTTGATCGATATTCTAAACATCAGTTTCTCTTGCCAAACCTCGTACCTGTGAATCCCATGAATCAAAATGTTAAATACCTTACAGATGTAAGAGGCCGGGCGTGGCTTAAAGGTTAACTTGCAGACTGTGAATGCGATGGTGCGTGGTTTGCGTCTCGTTTGTTGGGCTGGGTGTATTGTTCAATACACACACCCTATATTGTTTGTTATTCAATACTGCGTTCGTTAAGGTGAGTACCAGGAAACAATATCAAACAACGGTTTCTAAGGTATGAAAAATCTTATATGGGTATTACACATCATAGTTGTTTAGCATACATTTAACTTATTTGCATCTGAGGACTTATAATGCTAAAAATTGGGTTTCGATACCTGCGGTGGATACAGCTCAGATAGATCATTTATGCTTAGCAAAAACAGAAAGAAATAAACTTTCTTGCAATACTACCTGTCATAGCAGTAAAGCTAGACACATACACATACAAAATAGTAATTTTATTTCATATTCAGTTATCTTTTTGTTCATTAATACAAGTTTGTAAGTCTATATATTTACTTGACGTGTATAACAATATAGTTCAAAAAATGTGCTTCGTTTTGAACCAGTGAGTGGCCCAACTTCAGGACAGAGGGCCGCAACTGGCTGAACGACCGACCCCGTTGTAAACGCGCTTTCATTATAAATCAGATTTTAAAATTAAACTTTATGAACTAAAAACAAACAAACAATTTGACAAAAAAATTTAATAGAAAAGTCCTATTCCAGTAAGTCACATATGTAAAAAATTATGACTGCTAGATATTCCTATTCTGTACATTCGAACCCCACAAAGATAAAAAAAACTAGACCACCCTGGTTTTTCATTATTATAAATTATTATTCTGATCAATACAGTTTGTTAGTGACGATTTGGGTGAATCTTATTTATTACAATAACCAACAGATGGAGGGAGCTACACGATTTCCGTGTCGGCTGGCTTGTTTTTTTTTTTTTTTTTTTTT
>NW_013666390.1:79489-84511 GCF_000517525.1 Limulus polyphemus | reverse complement strand
TTTTTTTTTTTTTTTTTTTCTTTGTTGTTTTCAAATAGTTGCGTCAAGAACACATGTTTTTCTCTTCCTTTACTTTCAGTTTGATTAATTTTGTCAAGAGTATATCAGTAACCTCTGATGTCATAAAAGTGGTGTTTCTTCTTCGTGAAATAATCCAGCCACAGTCATGTATAATTATTCTTTTTAAGCCTCTAGAATTTTGTGAACCACTTTAGATCTTGAAATACGACAGCCTACTTGCTCTATAAAAATGATAACGTTTACTTGGATAAACAACAATGAAAGCTAGATACAGTGTTATAATCATCCTTAGGGTGGTATGACTTTATAAATATTAACGTTGATTACCATTTTAACGCTCCGATATCGCTTTTTATTTTCTTCCAACAGATAGTTAACAATAGAAAAACTATATGTTTAACTAACGTCTTTCTTCGTGAAAAAAAAGAAAGAAAAAAAAAGATTTATCTCTGGAAGGTGAAATAATTTTTTCAGCTTTACGGAGCACTATTTATTCTTAGAACAATGTCTCATGGAAATGTAACGTTTAACGCTATACTAGGCCGTACTTAAATGTCCTCCGGTAGGTCAGCGGTAAGTTTACCAAATTACAAAGCTAAAATTCGGTGATCGATTCTCCGCGGCGGACAGAGCGCACATAACCTATTTGCAGGTTTTGTCTAAACAGCAAAAAACAAATACGGTAGTAAATATGTAAAAATTATATATTTACAGAAATATCGTCCAGCAAGAGCTTTTTGTTCCCTCTGGTAAAATGTTCTGCAGGATTTTTAGGTTTTCTTTACTCCTTGGCATTTGTCGTTTAGATCCAAGTGCTTAATTTTGTCTAGAGATTCCTTTATTTATTTTTCAGAATATTCACGCACGATGAACCTTTGGCGCACCCTAACTTTGAATTGATAAACTAAAGAAAATGCAGCTAGTCAAGAGAATCTACCGCCAACTCTTAGGCTACTCTTACCAGAATAAATGGTAGAGTTTGACCATCATTCTTATAGCGCCCCCACACTTTTTGCAAAGCTACACAATACGCGATGTTCTCTCTGTCCACAGCATGGAAATGAACTCAGGATCATAGTATTGTGAGTTTGTAAACTTACCGTTCACCTAACCGGGGACCACCCCCAAAGGGGCAGACGTTTTTTAGGCAACGGGTTGCGAACCGTGAAACTTCACATTCTTAGTCCAGGCATGCTAATCCGTTATTGTTAACTCAAGGCATAAGTGCAGGTCAGGACCCTTCTTCGCTTTTTGTATTAACATAGTGGCCTTATGAGGAGGACTTATGAAAAGATGCATGTTTATCCATTACGAAAAAAGATAAAGTTGTTTGCTTTAAATGACTATCTGGAACGACCGTTGGATAGGTGGGTTTGTTTGTTTGTTGTAGAGCAAAGCCACATTACATTATCTGCTATGTCTACCGCGTGGAATCAAACCCCGAATTTTAGTGCTTGAAGTTCGTAAACTTACCGTTCTCCGGGGGACCAAAAAATTAACATGAGTAAATTTAGGAAACTTTAATTTTTGTTTTGAGCAAAGCCCAATTAGGCTACCTGCTGTGTCCAACCCCTGATTTTAGCATTGTAAGTCAGTAAAGTTACCGCTGTTATGACAGGTGGGAAGTTTTTGCAATGTACATGAGTACTTGAAGGGATATGATTGATAAAAAAAAATGTACTAATGCAGAACTTGTGGAAAAGCCTGAATAAATATTAGCATAAAATAGTGGGTATACATTTGGAATTTTCGGAATAACGTACGAAAAAGTTTAAAGTAATATATAAAAACTTAAGAATGTACAGATGAAGAACATTCGGAAAAACAGAGCAGAAACAAAAAAGAAAGTTGAAGTCTATAGGTGGGAAATACGGAAAGATAATGAAGTATACATAGCAGTGAGTGGAAAGGACCTGAAAGTGTGAAACATATTGAAGTATACATAGTAGTGAGTGGAAAGGATCTGAAAGTGTGAAACATACTGAAGTATACATAGTAGTGAGTGGAAAAGACCTGAAAGTGTGAAAGATACTGAAGTATACATAGTAGTGAGCGGAAAGGACCCGAAAGTGTGAAACATATTGAAGTATACATAGTAGTGAGTGAAAAGGACCTGAAAGTGTGAAACATACTGAAGTATACATAGTAGTGAGTGGAAAAGACCTGAAAGTGTGAAAGATACTGAAGTATACATAGTAGTGAGCGGAAAGGACCCGAAAGTGTGAAACATATTGAAGTATACGTAGTAGTGAGTGAAAAGGACCTGAAAGTGTGAAAGATACTGAAGTATACATAGTAGTGAGTGGAAAGGATCTGAAAGTGTGAAACATATTGAAGTATACATAGTAGTGAGTGGAAAGGATCTGAAAGTGTGAAACATACTGAAGTATACATAGTAGTGAGTGGAAAGAACCTGAAAGTTTGAAGAAATGTGCATGTAAAGTGGTTACGTAAAAACAACACGGGAATATAAGCAGAAATGATGTAAATAAAACATGTATTACGCAACTGATTCCCCAATAAACTGAACCTGATTATTCTGTGATTCAAATACATTTTTAATTAAGTAGATTAAACGCATAACCAGTTTTAACGTTTCCTTTAAGAATCACCATATTAGTTCTTCATGAGAATACATCAGCACTTAAACTGAGATGATCCTTTAAGTATCACCATATTAGTTCATCATGAGAATACATCAGCACTTAAACTGAGATGATCCTTTAAGTATCACCATAATAGTTCATCACGAGAATACATCAGCACTTAAACTGAGATGATCCTTTAAGTATCACCATATTAGTTCATCATGAGAATACATCAGCACTTAAACTGAGATGATCCTTTAAGTATCACCATATTAGTTCTTCATGAGAATACATCAGCACTTAAAGTGAGATGATTATTACTGTACAGGACATTTATTGAAGACCATCGACACTTTGGCTCAGATGAGAATCATTATACAGGTTCTTCATGAAAGAACATAGACTCTTGAGGTCACATGACTGTCACTATACAATCTCTTCTTCAAAGAACTGAAATAACACTCACACTCTGACTCGGATGTTTATCTTTGCAGGTTTTTCATAGAAACACTTTAACACTTGGGCTCAGGTGACTATCACTATACAGGTTATTTTTGATAGAACCGAACTGACACTCACACTCTGACTCAGATGATTATCTCTACAGGTTCTTCATAGAAAGACTTTAACACTTGGGCTCAGGTGACTATCACTATACAGGTTATTTTTGATAGAACCGAACTGACACTCACACTCTGACTTAGATGATTATCTCTACAGGTTCTTCATGGTTCTGCTATTGAGAACTTTTCTCTTGACACGATTTTTAAAAGTACAAGCAGCTATATTTAATAGAGCATGATGTATTAGTGTTAATATTTGAAAGAACATAATATGCTATTGTTTAATTTACACTATCAATCGCCTATGATAACTGTTTATATTTCACACATGTTTGATTCATGTTTACATTTCCGTTTTTTTTGTTTTTTTACATGTTATGAAAGGTTTTTCTAATAAATGGTCCTAAGCGACATATCGGAGAATATCGTAATTAAATATATTAATAGGCTTATAAACTACGACATTAATAGGCTTATAAACTATGGCATTAATAGGCTTATAAACTACGATATTAATAGGCTTATAAACTATGGCATTAATAGGCTTATAAACTACGACATTAATAGGCTTATAAACTATGGCATTAATAGGCTTATAAACTACGACCAAGATCGATAAACATATAGTTACAGAATTAATAAAAAATGGAAACTTGGAAACAAGCTAACCTTCACGCATATACTAGCTCATGTAACATGTGTTTTTCCCTACCTGAATGTCAATCATATATTCTCCTCCCCCACACGTCTTTTCACCCCAAACTCTTGGTATTTTTCCCTACCTGTATATCAATCACATCATCCTCCCCCACGTCTTTTCACCCCAAACTCTTGGTATTTTTCCCTACCTGTATGTCAATCACATCATCCTCTCCCCCTCCCCACGTCGTTTCACCCCCACCTCTTGTTAAACCGCCACTAGATTCAGATATTCACATCTACTTTTTCACTTAAGCATCAGCTAGCGGAGGAAACGGCTCAAATTTCGTGGAAAAACGCACATGACGATGATTAACTATACAGAAGTTAATAAACCTACTAGGAATTGTGAAAGTAGGTTAAAGAGAAATGATCCATCACGAGGAAATGAACAGTTCTTTAGTCACGAGAAAACTGTTTCGTTTTCCTTCTCCACGCTCTCTTAGATTAAATCTAATGCTAGACTTAAGTCCGTTTTTTTTTTTTTGTTAAGCTATTCATATTTTGGCATTTTCTTTTCAATTTACATTTACTTTTTAAAACTGGAAACCAAATTAATGATATTACATTTTCTTCTTTGTACTAAACCTAACATTACTGAACTAGCTGTAATCAACCTTGAGCTTTGTCTAATACGAAAATCCACGAACTTTCAATTACAATTACACAGGTGTAGTTTATTCTGAAAACAAGTTTCTCTTCTGGATTTTTTCTTCCTCTTAGTATTGTAAACTTGTAAATGTGAAGCATGTTAAATTTATGAATAACAAATTATGTTTTCGAACGAACAGAACTTAAAGTTGCAAAATCTGAAACTACCACACGAATATAATTTTCATATCTAATAAAGTGTAAAGCTCTGTTGTATGTTTTTCTGTATCATCGATTTTGAGGTTAGGCATGAGTAGCTGAATATGACAACTCTACACCAGATAAAAGTGTTATTAATGCTGCAACAGAAACTTACGACTCCGCTGCATATATGCAACACGTGTTTTATACACTATTTCTGTTAATGTCTGCCATAAAACTAGCTGGTACGTTCATAATACACCACAGTTTGTTACAAAAAAATAAAATAAGTAGAAGACATAACTATCATTTAACTAACAAAAAGGTGCCTTTGTCTTATATATACATATAACGAGTCA
>NW_013666390.1:65601-78955 GCF_000517525.1 Limulus polyphemus | reverse complement strand
ACAGGTACATTAACAAAGGTACATTAAGACAGGTACATTAACAAAGGTACATTAAGACAGGTACATTAACAAAGGTACATTAAGACAGGTACATTAACAAAGGTACATTTAAGACAGGTACATTAACAAAACCAAGGAAAATTCGTAAAAACGCGCTCACTCTGTTGAAACACCAAAAACGTGCATACTATACGTTGAAGTCCAGAACGAAATATTTTAACGCGTTTTGTAAAAAAAAAACACAAAAAAACACGAGGTGAATTTTATTATCTTTTGTGTAAGACTCGCCACCATAAGATCCTTGCGTGTCTTGTTGAAATTACAAAAAACAAGACCAGCCAAACCCACGAACCCCAAAATTTCGAAATTATTTATGATGGAAAAAAAAGAGAAGAGAAATCTTAAAAGGTTCATTTCACGTTAAACATATTTTATGTAAATGTCTCTTCTAAAGCTTCTGAAAAAGTGAAAGAAATACACTGGGTGTTAGTTACACAAGATCTCACACTAATAAGTATGGAAAATCCAACCGCCATTACTACCACGTGGTTAGTATGTAAATAAATCTTATTAATTATATATATAAAAAAAAAGAACATAACAATGTATCTACAGGGCTGCTTTTTCATGGTAACAGTAGAATCGTGTGGATTCCAATTATATTTTACGTATTAAATTACCAAAGAAAAAGCTATGAAAGCCTTATAATTTGAAATGAAACGATTAGAAACACATGCCACGTTTCACAACTTTACACCTGTTATTGTTTGACGTGCTAATGTAAGCTGCACGCATTTATCAGTTTCGTGTGCCAACGTAATAATCTAAACGAATCACAGTTTGTATCAACTTTTAATGTTACTTCCAAACGATCTTCCTTTCCCTCCACTGTCTCCTTCAAATTCTATTAACGCGTGGAATTAAATTTCTACTTTTCCTGCTCATTTGCAAAGATTTATATTTAACTCGTATTATAATTTCATCTCACTGTTGAATTACGAAGTCGTGTAAAATAAAAATTTTACCTTTAGACAAGTAAATATCAGTGTAGTCTTACAATTCTTACAAAGCTATAACGGACTAAAAGAAATGTTGAACTATCATTCGTCGTAAAGTCATCATATTAATGAATTTTATCTCTTGTATGACTGGCGAGACTAGCAATGTTTGGCGTAAGCCGCTGACAACTTGCTTAGACACACAAATAGTAAACTTAATTGTAAAATGGTAAAACTTTATGAAATTTCTTGATCCTTAATAGAGATGGTGGATTCGAGCCATAATAAATAGTATTTGAATACAACGTAATTTGAGATCGCGCCAAGAATTGCCCCTAGCGGTGTAAATTCTCAATATATATTGGTGGTATAAAGTCATTCAAGTAAATTAGAGCGATTTATTTATGAACTTCGGAATTACACACGTCGTCGTAGTTATTACGTCCAGTAAGATTAAGTCTCGTCACACAGGCTCGGGGTTTCTATTAGTGGGTTTCTCCACAAAATCGTGTTCCTGACACTTCAATGACATTAATCACCTGACAATATGACTTTGCAGAAGGCGTTAGTTTTGCTGCGTTATGATTTGGCGAAACCTTGGAGATCAGATATCAAGAATTACAGCAATTTCAGCCTTAAGTTACGACGTGAAAACGTCACAAACTTGTCAAAATAATCAGATAAAGAAACAAAGAAGGAGGTATAGTTGATTTCACTAAGTTGATAATGTGGGGAGGGGGGGTTTAGGAGGTGCTTCGCAACTTGAACTATAAAATCTCTTCTTTGCAATACAAGAACGTCTAGTTGGAATGGTAAACAGCACCTGATGCATACTTGCGTTAAACAGTCACAGGTCACAGACCCCATAATTATTTAGGTATATCCTAATTTAGAACTACCAATAAGAGGAAAGGCAGCAGCAGCGTTAGCTACCACAATTGTTTCGTCCAATTCTTCCAACGGGGTTAACTGTCACTTTTATAATGCACGCACAGCTGGAAGTTCGGAGCATGTACAGCGGTATCACTTTTCGAACCCTGGACCCTTCGATCTGCACGCAGCCCGGCACGCTAACCACCAGCCCACGCACGACCGTAAAACACGAGGTTAAGTTTGTAATTTACTTGTACATTAAAGAACTATATATTTCCTTCCTAACTAACAAACTTCTGTAGTGCGGTTAATCTATCCAAATGACACTTTAATCACATTACTACAGCCAATTTCTATGAAAACTTGAAAATATTTGTTTGTTTTCGAAAACATAATATTTGCGAAATGTTTGAGTCAAATATTTATATTAGAAGAAACGACAGTAAAATTTGTTACACAGCTATTTGCTGTATCCACCGCGGGGGATAGACCCCCGGATTTTAGTGTTCTACGTCCATAAACTTATCGCTGTCCCATCGGGGAAACAAGAAATGACACTAATAGGAAGCTAAAAAAATCCTTCGATATCATTCCAACAGACCATCGAAACAAAAATGAATTCTATCACATTTTATAAGATAATATAACACAAGATACCTTATTTCTTCAGGTTTTCAACAACAATTTCCTATTAGAGAAAATATGTTTTATTTCAGGCTAATCGTCAAGTTAGATCTGATTTGGAGAATATCGTTCCTTATCAGTTGGTATGGATTAGGCTGAAACTAATGACGTTGACCAAACATTTTTATATAGAGTATTGATTTAATATTACTGTTGTTTGAAATATATGTCTCTAAGAGCTTGTTATAGTATCCAGAAAACATGACATCTAGTACGCGGAGATGCCTTGCGTTTGTTAAAACATGACATTAAAAATATGTTATAGCAACAAAAATTAATAAACTATAGAAAATATTTCAGTAAAACGTGTACAAAAACAATTAAATTACAGCTTCAGCCTCCTACAAAGGTCAATAAATTACACCATCAGTTTCGTACAAAAGTCATTAAATTACAACAATAGCCTCGTACAAAGATTACAAGAGTAATTGAAAGTCGTATCACAAGAGCTCGTATATAATAGGTCAAAAGGACATTTAAAAGTGCACTTAACTTATCCATAACTATTGACGAATACAAGATCCTCATCTACCCAGTGCATAACTAGCACTGAACAAGATTCCCATCTAGTCTGTACATAACTAGCACTGAACACAAGATTCCCATCTAGCCTGTACATAACTAGCACTGAACACAAGATTCCCATCTAGCCTGTACATAACTAACACCGAACAAGATTCCCATCTAGCCTGTACATAACTAGCACTGAACACAAGATTCCCATCTAGTCTGTACACAACTAGCACTGGACACAAGATTCCCATCTAGCCTGTACATAACTAGCACTGAACAAGATTATCATCTAGTCTGTACATAACTAGCACTGGACACAAGGTTCCCATCTAGTCTGTACATAACTAGCACTGAACACAAGATTCCCATCTAGTCTGTACATAACTAGCACTGAACACAAGATTCCCATCTAGTCTGTACATAACTAGCACTGAACACAAGATTCCCATCTAGCCTGTACATAACTAGCACTGAACACAAGATTCCCATCTAGCCTGTACATAACTAGCACTGAACACAAGATTCCCATCTAGCCTGTACATAACTAGCACTAAACACAAGATTCCGATTTAGCCTGTACATAACCAGCACTGAACACAACAGGCCCATCTAACCTGTACATAACTAGTACTCAAGAAAAGAGGCCCATATAATCTGTATGTAACTAACACTAAACAAAAGAGGCCCATCTAGTCTCCATGAAACCGTTATTGAACAGAACCGTACTAGAAAGTACTAGAGCTCTGCCAAATATGGGAGGAAGCTCACTAAATAAGAAAACTCCACATTGCTTGTGCACAGGGTCACTGAACATAAAAAAAATACTAGTAAGCCTGTTGAAAAAATCATTATACACAAAAAGCTTCACCACACCTATACTATACCAAAAACGCCCAACTCGAAAGTCACGCATTATAGCGTAATAAAATCGTATAAAAAACTCAAACATTGCTCTTGCACCAAAATATGCAATTATCTCAATATGCAAAAAAAAAAAAAAATTCATAAAAATACCTAAGGACTTAATGTTTGAATCATAGATTTTGATAATCTTCAGTGGAAAACTTGTATTCGTAATGGGGCTTTTCAAAAATATAATTTTCTCTTGTTTATTGTTTATGTATCAAAATACCCTTTAAAATCCACATTTGAGAAACCGTTTCTTTCCTTTGTATTTGTGGAAAAATTATTGTATCATAAGTTATCGTTTTCTTCAAAGGAAATAATATATTGGATAGGGGCTTTTCAAAATATAATTTTAGTGACTAAATTCTCATTTTAGGAGCCTTATGGTTTTCATGAAAATTTTGTCCGCCTATGATTTCGCTTTACTGTTGCAGTGAAGATAAAGGTGTTGGAAATTTTCAATATTTTGTTCACCACATTTGTCTAATATTAAAGTTTTGTGTTTATTTCTCGTACACCTAATTTGTTTTGCTTATAATATTTTTTTAAAGAAAGATGAAATCAATCATGGCTTCAGAAGATGTGTGTATTTTTAATAAAACTATAAGTCGGCCCGGCATGGCCAGGTGGTTAGGGAGCTCGACTCGCAATCTGCGTGTTGCGGGTTCGAATCTCAGTCCCAGCAAACCTGCTCGCCCTTTCAGCCATGGGGACGTTAAAATGTGACGGTCAATTCTACTGTTCGTTGGTAAAAGAGTAGCCGAAGAGTTTGCGGTGGGTGTTGATGACTAGCTTCCTTCCCTCTAGTCTTACACTGCTAAATTAGGGATGGCTAGCGTAGATAGCCCTCGTGTAGCTTTACGCGAAATTCAAAAACAAACGAAACAAACCTTTGTATTTAGGGAAAAATTCTTGTATCATAAGTTATCGTTTTCCTCAAAGGAAATAGTATATTGGATAGGGGCAAATGTCTAAGGCCTTTGATTTTTTGAAAAAAATATTTGAATCATAGATTTTGATACTCTTCAGTGGAACACTTGTATTCGTAATGGGCTTTTCAAAATTAATTTTTTTTCTTAGAAAGTCGCCACTGTTTATGTATCAAAAACCCTCTAAAATCCACATTTGAGAAACCGTTTGTTTTCGTTTTTCTCTTGCAATATAGATAAAAGTATTGGGAATTTTCAATATTTTGTTTCCCAAATTTGAGAAATATTAAACTTTTGTGTTTCTTTCTCGTACAATTATTTTGTTTTGCTTATAATATTTTTTTAAAGAAAGATGAAATCAATCATGGTTTCAGAATATATGAGTATTTTTAATAAAATTCTAAGTTTTTAAATTATTTTATTATTGACGATTGAATTGGCCTTCTGAAGTCACATATTGTTTCTGCACTAAAATACGCAGTTATCTCAATATGTAAAAAAAAATATTTTTTTTCGTAAAAATACCCAAGGCCTTTGAGTTCTGGGAAAAATTCTTGTATCACAGGTTATCGTTTTCTTCGGAGGAAATAATGTATTGGATAGGGGCTTTTGAAAAATATAATTTTATTGATTAAATTCTCATTTTTTGAGCCTTACGGTTTTTATAAAAATTTATTCTATCTTTGACTTCGTTTTTGCTCTTGCAATGAAGATAAAAGTGTTGGGAATTTTCAATATTTTGTTTACGAAATTTGTTAAATATTAAAGTTTTGTGTTTATTTCTCATGCTATTATTTTATTTTGCTTTTTCTATTTTTTTAAGGAAAGATGAAATCAAACACGTGACTCCTTCATCAAATCCTATAAAGGATTAATAAACACGTGGCGCCCTCATCAAATCATATAAAGTATTGCCAAACACATGGTGCCTTCATCAAATCATATAAAGTATTGCCAAACACATGGTGCCTTCATCAAATCATATAAAGTATTGCCAAACACATGGTGCCTTCCTCAAATCATATAAAGTATTGCCAAACACACGGTGCCTTCATCAAATCGTATAAATAATTTCCAAATGCGTGAGGCGTACATCAAATCCTATAAAGGTATACCAAACACGTGACGCCTACATACTGTCGAAAGGTTTCTAGGTACTGGTTTTCCATCTTAATCATACATGAAACACCCAACTCAAAAACGCCACGAAATCTGTACAAAATCATTTAATATAACACCTTCATGAAATTTAAACAAAATCTCATCGGTCAGAAGAGTTCCTCAGTATGATGAATATCTGAACAACGATAGATCAGATACTGTACAGGATATCAGTTACTATCCAGTGATATCTCAGATATTCTATACAATATCAGTTAATATCCAATGATATCTCAGATACTGTATAGAATATCAATTAATATCCAGTGATATCTCAGATATTGTTTAGAATATCAGTTACTATCCAGTGGTATCTCAAATACTGTATAGAATATCAGTTACTACCAGTGATATTTCAGATATTGTATGGAATATTAGTTACTATCTAGTGATAGCTCCAATACTCTGCAGTTACTATTTGGAAAATCAGTCCATCGGTGGGACAGCGATGTCGCAGGTATTGTGTAGAATATCAGTTACTATCCAGTGGTATCTCAAATACTGTATAGAATATCAGTTACTACCAGTGATATTTCAGATATTGTATGGAATATTAGTTGCTATCTAGTGATAGCTCAAATACTCTACAGTTACTATTTGGAAAATCAGTCCATCGGTGGGACAGCGATGTCGCAGATATTGTGTAGAATATCAGTTACTATACAGAATAGAATTACAGTTACTACCCAGTTATATCTCAGTTACTGTATAGGATATCAGTTACTATCCAGTGATAGTTCAGATACTCTACAGAATATCAGGTACTACCCGGAAAATCAGTCCACCGGTGAAACAGCGGTAAGTTTATTCCCATGTGGCTTTGCTCTAAAAACAAATAAACCAGAAAATCAATGAAATATCAGTTTCAGTACAGGATATCAGTTGGATATCAGATACAGTACAGTATGCATACCGGTAGAATATCTGACAGTATTTAGAATATCAGTAGAACATCCAACACTTTTTAGAATATCATTTACTAAGCAGAATATCTGACACAATTTAGAATATTAATAGTATATCAGACACTATTTAGGATATCTGAAACTACTTATAATATCCATAGCATATCAGATACAGTATAGGATTTCAGTAGAATATCAATTACAGTATAGAATATCAGTGAAATATTTGATACTATTTATATCAATATAATATTAAATACTATATAGGATATCAGTGGATACATATTCTAAAAAGCTTGAACAAACGTAAAGCTCACAGGTTCTATGAACAAATTCGACACTGTTATTAAAAGCATGAGATTTCCATCAAACCTGTAAAATAGGTCTCCCAACGCAAAAATGGTCAAACAAAATTGCACAAAAAATCACTGGCTCTTGGGGATCTAATGAAGTGTCTCAACTGATCATGCTATATACCAACCATTAAAAAGAATACTGACACTTGGGGGTCTAAGAGAGTTTCTCAACAGATTACTCTTTATATATATCTATAAATTTTCACAAAAGCTCCATCAAACTTGGACCAAGATCATCATGGAAAAGTTGTTGTAAAATGACATTGGACCCAGGGATTAGCTAACAAACTTTTTCGAAAATCATTCCAGTGATTGCGTGCCAGAAGATATGAATAAGGTAAACTCCGTTGTTGATATGACCACTATGAATAATGTAAATTTCGTTGTTGTGTTTTTCTATGAGATTATCCTTAGATTTTGAGTCTGTAATAAAGTTTTATCTGTCATTATGTAAATTTTTTATTTCGGAAGATATATGAGATATTTTACGTCTTTTGTCATTTATAATGGAAAGGTTCGTGTGACTTCTTTAATGTGACGCCTCGTCTCTGTGTGACTTTCTTTATGTCAGAATAATACTGAATGATCGTTAAGAAATATACAGTTGAAATGTTTACCGCATTTTTGTTTCGCATTTACAAAGAAAATTAAAGTATAATCAGAATAGTTTATACTGTTGTTACCTGGCAACACTAGTGACTTGACTCCCTTAAACTCTTATATGCTTGAGAGTTGGAAGCTTGGTTATATATGTTATTAACGATTCACATCAACATGAATTATTTTTGAAATCATTGTTTTTTAAAGAAAACCACTTCATAATCACATTGCTTCAAGTACTTCTTATATCCAATGGAATGAATTTGAGGTTTTAATTGTATCGATCGTTTGTGTAATGTTGGTATCAGTTTCCTTTTCGTTGAACTACGATTTACAAAATACAGACTCTAGGGAGAAAGGAACTAGTGAAACTAACTCCAATAGCTTTTCATCCCCCTATCTAATTTTTTTTTGTTCTCCTTTTTCTTTGTATCTTTCAAGTGTTAGATGTCTGTGTTCTTTTCCAACCCGAAGCGATAATATTTCCAGCCGTAATTAAAATCGCTACACTATCGTGAAATGGAGCTCACAGAAATGCAAATACCGTCAGGAGACTCCGGTTAATCAGATGATTAATGAGGTCAACTGGGAAGAAAAACTTCAAGTAATTCATCATTCACGGACTTAAATTAAATTAGATCAGATAGCACCGACTAAAAGTAGTAACTCGTGCATGCACAGAACATTTTCTGTGATTTTTAGGTATTTTCGTAATCTGTAATACTGTATCGTTATTATTATATTCTCTCACCTACGCCCGTTGAATGAACCATAGTCTTAAATATCTATACAAAATTAAAATAACTAAAAAATAGTAATTAATGTGTGAAGAGAAGCGGAATAGATTGAGACAAAACCTTTTTTTTTTCACGAATTATGGAAAAGGCAATGGAGACAACAAAAAGGTTCATTATCTAAAGAATGCTAAACAAATACTTTAGCAATTTATTATGTATGCGATTTATGAAAGCTTAGATAAGTCTCTGGTATTGAGAGGTTTATGAGGAAACGATAGAAAAACTTTGATTGAATAGCGCGGAATTATCCACAAATGATTGGAGGCCGTTGTTATTGCCTAAGTTTAGAAGCGTTCATTTATTTGCAGGTCTTTTTTGTTTTCTTCGAAAAAGGTAAATATGTGAAGTGGAAAACACCTCTGAAACCAAGTGGTACATAATGGACATTAGTTTAGATAATCGCTGTCGTTCTACGAACACGGGTGAGTTGGGACCGGTTTCAAATTACTTTCATAATTATAATACTTGTTGCGTGACAAGCATTCCAACCAATACTGTACGTAATGACACAGTTTTTGTTTCTTATAGCCCAAGAAAAAGAACACAAAATGACGTCACTGGTTTAACCTCATATTGCACGAACAATAAAATACCTTCCAAACGAAACGATTTTAGTCATCAGTACCGTCTGGAAGAATTAATGATAAAAGATTTAATATGTATTTATATTTATGGCAAAGCTCGTAAGGCTACTTGCCGTATTCCCTAATTTTTAAACTACTGACTAGAGAAGTGGCAGCCAGTAAGCAGCGTTTTACCACCAACAGTGTAGGGAATAGTTTGTGATATCGCATGGATTCGAACCCGGTTCAACAGCTTCGAACTCCAGAGTTCTACCACAGAGCCAACCCGCACTGTAATATGATATGAAAATGCTTTCTTTCAACAAGGCTAGTTTAAGCATTGCAATGATGCACTTTCCCCGTGTTGTTCGGTAATAAGATACACATAACTTATTGTACTACAATAAATACATGATGAATAAAAACTCGTGATGATTGAGCGTGACGCTTAAAGATTATATATTATCCTAATTAACACTAACTTACTTCTTTTTACCGATTTAAAACGAGAGATCAAGTTTTAAATTAGAAAATTTGATAAATTATTCGGAAAAAAAATCTTACCTCAGGGAAATTTTCTCGAAAATATATACAATAAACCTATGTGATCAATATACATTTTCTTACGCCGAAAATGGAGGGAAAACAATAAAAATAGGTTCCAAAAATGGATGAAAAACCGTGTAAATAACAATATAAGATAGTGGTTTCAGAGACAATGACATCCACCGAGTGGTAGTTCGTGCCCTACAGCTGCCTAAGTATTCACGAAATTAGGAATTGATTCTTGTCGGGTCTCAGGATTTCATTATTAATAAATATGCAAACAAGGTATAAAATAAAAGTGTTTGCATTAATCAAAACCTTTTTTCAGATGATTAAAATTCACTTTTCATAGATTTCTTTAAATGCTATTTTATTCATAAAAGCATATAAATAGATTTGTCTTGTTGAATGTCCAACTCATGTACGTATATAATTATTTTTTTTGGGGGGGGGGTTGAGTTATTGTCAAAAAGTTGTAATTGGGTGAAATAGTATCAACTTTCAAACAAGTGTTATTCAAAAGTTACACAAAATACACAAAAGAAGTTGAAACACATTAAGATACAGAAAGAAACGTTAACGAAATGGTGAAAGGAAAAATTATACAGGAGATATTTTACAGATATTTCATTTCAAGCTTAAGCACATTTTCTTGATTTTTTTTTCTACTTCGTTCTATTAACAACTACGATAGTACCATAACATTTTAACCATTATTATCATAAAACAACAACAAACACACTCAACTTTCGCTAAGTTTTAATCTTAGGCGAATCAGAGACATTTGTTCTTCGTTTTTGTACAAATGATATTTTTTATAGATTTTAATTTTTCTCCTCAGTTGTTTGATAAATATAGTGTCCAGCGAAGCTAATACAGCGAATACGATATGCTGTATGTAGGTTTTATTAACTTATACTCCTATTTTTATCATTTTTAATTACGAACATCATGTTGAAACATTCTAACTTTTAACTGAGTTTTAGTAGTTCTTAGTTCTTCAGTTCTCTCTCCTATAGATGTCACCGCAAACAACAACAACAAAAAAAAGCTTGCATTAGGTGAAAAGACATGCGCCATAACCATTTAAGAAAAACATTCGAGCACTGTTAGAACTTAGCAGCCCAGCTAGGCCGATGGTAGTTAGTGTTAGCTATAAATAAATATATAGTTCCCAGCTGATGCATCTTTCGTGTTTTCTTGTAATTATTTTAACCCACGAGAGCTACTGTTGTTGCTTGTAGTTAAGTACAAAACTACACAATGGGCTATCTGTGTTGTGCCCAGAGAGCTACTGCCGTTGTTATTTGTAATTAAGCACAAAGCTACACGATGGGCTCTTTGTGCCGTGCCCAGAGAAATACTAATTTGATATCGGAATTTTAAACCTGAAATGGTTGACTGTCATTTTTATAGCATGTTAATGGCTTAAAATGCAGATCGTATTTATTAGCCTCACGACTCCACCCAGTAACTTTTCTATCCACGTTCCAGAACGTTAACCTCTAGGCTGCATCTAACCCATCTGTTGGATCTCTGAAAAGTTAGGCAATTTCAGTCACTCGTTGCAATAATAAATTCAAAACCAAACAGGTAAATGTTCTATTTTAATTCATAACTATTTTTTCAGTGAGTGGCAAGAAGTCTTACCACTGACCAGTGATGAAAGCTGATAAAACTCGAAAATGTGATACTTATGTTTACTGCAGGCAACTATCGTGGAGATTTAAGTATCTAAGCTTGGTTTGTTTGCTTGTTTTGTTGAATTTCGTGCATAGCTACTCAAGGGCTATCTGCACTAGCATTCCCTAATTTAGAAGTGATATATTAGAGTGAAGGTAGCTAGTCAACATCAAACACCGCCAAATCTTGGGTTACTCTTTTACCAACTAATAGTGGTATTGACCGTGACATTATAACGCTCTCACAGCAGAAAGGGCGAGCATGTTCGATGACTCGCAAATTGCCCTAACCACAGGGCTATGTCAGGCCTCCATTAACCTGGTACCAGAACTTGTAATATGTTGGCATTCAGTAACAATCTTATACTTGTAAATGTTTCTCAAATTCCCTAAAAAAGTCTTGAACGACTCAAGGGGGATAAATTACAAAAAACGATACAAATAAAATAGAATTGAAATCTTTTTTTTAAAATTAACCTTATTTAATTACGTAGAGGTGATCAAACTTACATACCTATTCTATATCGATGTCCCCCAGATCGTCATTATATGTTCAAAAACCATAATGTCTGACAATGAAGATGCAACCCCCTCTTTATAAAATGCAGGAGTTCCTCCAGTTATAATTACTAGCAGAAATACCCGCCCTCCGGGCAGGTATAACTACTAGTTCCTGAGGAAGGCTGTTGGGCCTGCGGCCTTTTCTGGAATTGTCTGACAGTTCTACAACATTGTACTCATACTTCACATTCAACTCCATTCTCGTTTACATCTAATTCACGACAACAGAGATCTAAGCAGATGTTATACCATTAACATGAAAATGCAAAAGATAAAACCTAACCTTATTTTATTCAATCACATAATACCGTGCGCATCTTAATATAATGAGTGATGTATATGCCCAAAACTCGGACCTCGGAAAATAACGCACCGATCATCACCAATCATAACTAGGTAATATTTTTATAACTAGGCAGTATTTTTATAGCTGAGCAATAAATAAAACAATTGAAATTTCACAAAAATGATATACTTCAGATTTAACCAATCAAAATTACAAAAAGAGTAAGTTTCAAAAATAAAACAATCAAAAAACAAACTTTTCTTAAGTGAAAATCTCACGAGTATTGCAACAGAAAAGCAAGGCACTTACATTGATAACTGCGTCTACAAAGAAATACTTCAATAAAATATACTCTGTGATGTAATGCTGTGATGGTAGCTCATTTTTAAACTAGCATTTAAATAAAATCATTTTTCTCATGAATGGCTAACATTATTGTAAAAACCACAACCGAGTCTTGTTAATGGTAAACTGTCTGTTGACTGTAATAAACGATTTTACATCGGAAGTAGTGTACTTTATGCTCAAGAAGGAACAACTGGCTGGTTAGAGATCTCCAAGATTCGGGCATAGCCGTCCCTCATTTCGAAAAACTGTCCAAATGGAAGACAGTCAACCAGTAGCATCCCTCACCATAAGGGCTTTTTTCGTTCTTTCTTTTTTCAATCGAATAACTGAACTAACAGTCACTTTTATAACGCGCTTATAGCTGAAAGTGCAGAGTGTGTTCAGGGACATCACGTCTTAAGCTCCGAACGCTATAACCACTAATCCACGCCCTGCCAGGGACATAATAAAGGTGTAACATCTCGACAGTGCTTCTTGTTCTTGTTTTGTGATTTATTTTTGATCGCACGTGATTTCTTAGTATCTCGCTTTCACCTTCTAGCATGGTCTGTTGGTTAGGATGCTCGACTCACAACCTGCGAGTCTGCATGGCCAGGTGGATAGGGCGCTCGACTCACAATCTGAGGGTCGCGGGTTCGAATCCGCA
>NW_013666390.1:57216-64728 GCF_000517525.1 Limulus polyphemus | reverse complement strand
GCTAAATTAGGGACGGCTAGCGCAGATAGCCCTCGTGTAGCTTTGCGCGAAATTCCAAAACAAACAAACCTGCCAGTCTCAGGATCGAAACCCATCGTCAAGCATGCTAGCCCTTTCAAGACGTTATAATGTGACGTTCAAATCCCATTAACAGTTGGTAAAGAGTAGCCCATGAGTTAGTTGATGGTGGGTGATGTTAACTAGCTACCTTACCTCTAATCTATCTCTTCAAAATGATGATGAGTGCAGTTAGCTCTCGAGTAGTTTTGCGCGAAATTCAACAAACAATCAAATTATTTGACACTGATGTATTTTATTACGAGGTAACGAGGCGAGAACATTAACAAACTGGATACAGTTATTTTAACCTGTTTGTTTTTGCCGTAAACAAATACGTGCTTATCAAGAAAGTAAAATTGTCACAGTTTGTAAAAAATGTCTTTTATAGCTCATAATGGGTTTATATGAATTTGATTGTATATGCTGAAGCGAAGTGTCCAATTGAATTAAATGACGTGATATAAATTCTAATGTACCAATAGAATCAAAACGTGAAGTCAGCAAACCTAGACAACTGACCTGGTACAGCTGATCAACATCAGAGATGTAAGTTCAAAATCTTTTTGGTCCCATCTTTTGCCACCTCAGAAGATTAAATAATCACTCCGTTAAAGTCAGTTAGCGTATTACGTTTTGACCAATTTAGTATATACAATTACAGGATGGGGTAATGAAACTTCGTAAACATACTGACATTTTCGTTGAAAGAACACTTAAATTATATAAATATTTTCTTTACAAACACTTTTCATAAAATAACAGCCAAACTAAACCACCTAAGTAACTTAATAATAGCTCTGTCCATCCATCGGGCCGGGTGTGGCCTAGTGGTTTGCGTACCCAAACTCTGAATCAGAGTGTTCCCGAGTTCGCGACTCGTTGCTTAAAACAAACAACGTACTTCGTATTTTGAGACCGGGGTCGATGATGTACTATAGATATTACTATTCAGCCAGACAAGGGTAGTTCAAGGGTTGGCGGTGAGTTCTATTGAGATAAATATCTGCCTTTCCGTTAGTCTATCAATTCAAAATTAGGAACAGCTATGCACAAATAGCTCTATTTCGTAACTTTACGCAACAATAAACAACAACAAATATCTATCTAACTCTTTACAAGCTAGCTTATCTATTTAGTATGGGTTCTATTAGTACATTTGGTTTTGATAAATCATTATGTGTGAAATATCACGCTAGTCTTTCCTAAGTAAGTGGAACCGGAGTTGTTGTTTTTTTATTATTACAACAGCCAAAACATTAACATACTACCACCTATGTTGTGATTAAATAGATCCAATAAATCACTGAAACCAAGAAACACAAATAACAAAAATTTACAGAGTTAAAAGTAGAGAGTAGAAAATTAATGGAGATAAAAAATCCCCCCCCTCTAAAAAAAGCAACAGAAACAACAGAGAAGATTACAACAACAGCTCCGGAGTAATTACGAAAATTGTGCTTAATTAAAACCAATCTAAATAACACCTTAACAACAAAGCAAAGTTTTACGATAATGCGTTTGAGAAAAACAACAACATTGATTTCGGTTAGCACATAAAGGTAATGTACAGCTGGATAATAGGTCGAAATTTAAAAAGGAAACCATGAAAAGATTACTTTGTTATCAAGAACCACTAAATTCGGCCATCTATTCAAAGAAAGTTTCCATTCATGGCTACTGAAAGGACTCGTTATTTTTCTATTTTTTTTATTCAAGCAAAATAAAAACTTCACTTATTACTTTCTTATTATCTAATAACTCATTCACTACCAACCCGTATTAACAAATTATGAACCATTAGTATTTCCGTTGACAAACATTGACAAATAATATATCTTCATGTCATAGCGAATGAATTATTATTTTTTGTTTATTATTATCATTTTCTCGTTGTTATTGCCGAAATCTAAGGTATACACTAGGAGTAAGACGAAAACAGTCTCCAACCCTTGTTTATAAAGTACAATACAGCACCGCTCCAGTGACCACCAGCTGTGGTGCTTCTTTCAGCACGTACTTAATCACAGTCCTGCGATGGGTTATTAGAATGTTTTATAAAATATGTCGTTTTGCTCGTACACGAGGGGTGGCGCTTGAATTTCACTCTGAATAGCGTGAACAGAGCACGCTAATCAGGTAATAACACAGATGCTGAAGAGTAAGAAAAAAAATTATAATTGCGAGAAATTACCAGTTACAAAGCGGATGATACATAAACCGGAAATTACGTAATCAGAAGTATCCTAAATTAACCAGGTAATCTAGGTATACATGTACTGTTTAAAATCGCACAGCAAATGACATGTAACATAGTATCTTCTTTTGTTACATTTTGACCCCGTGCAAGGTCAGGTCATAGAGACCAAACTATGCATGAAAGATACAAGTGACTTAAAAATCATTTGTTGCTTAATCTCTCTCTCCCTAAATAAACGAGTTACTTCACGTTGATCCACCCACCACCCCCAGTGACAGATCAGTAAGTCTGAAGGCTTATAACGCTAAAAACCGGTTTTCGATAATCGTGGTGAGCACACACGGATAGTCCATTGTGTAGCTGTCTGCTTATCTCCAAAAACAATATTCATGTAGCTCAACAATAAAATAATAAACTGAAAAATATGAACCGGTATCAACAATAGAGAAAAACTATTTTTTAGTTTTCGGTACTAAAATTGAATAAACGGGTTTCTTCATATAGATCACTAGTAAAAAACCAAGAGGTATTTGATGAATACAAAGTCATTAATTATTTTCCATTTTCGAGATAAATTACTTTTTTTCTGTTGTTTCTATTTTTTATATCGTTATTTAAGGTAGAAAAGTTTTATTTTCAGTTTCTGCCTTATGATGATACTGAAACTCTTTATTACATGCATGATCTTTATTATTTTCTTGTTAACTTGTTTTTCTAGAACAAGGTCACCTTGAACTATCTGCTTTGTCCACCGCGGGGAATTGAACCCCGAGGTTTAGCGTTCTAAGTCCGTAGACTTGCTCCCCAGCGGCATGACTGCGAATTTGCAACGCTAGAAACCGGGTTTCGATACCTGTTGTGGGAAGAGCATAGATAGCTCATTGTGTAGCTTTGTGTTTAACTACAAAGAAACTAAACCAAGCCATAGACTTTCACCGGACTTGCATGTTTTAATTGAAATTTAATCTGTTTACAACAAATAAGTTTATTTGCTTGTTCCGGATATTCGCGCAAAGCTACACAAGGGTTGTCTGCGTTAACTGTCCATAATTATTAACTGTTAGACTAGACGAAGGCAGCTATTCAACAGAACACACCACCAATATTGGGCTACTCTACTCGAATACTGCAATTTATCCGTTACTCTTATAACGCATCAACGACTCCAAATTGCGAAGCGAGATTGTTTAACAATGGTACGCAAAACATTGCTATTCTACTTACAGTCCAGCATGATAACTACTGGGCGACGTAAAAGAAAGAAGCATAATAGCTTTGGTTGAACTCTCCGAGTTGGAGTTGACTAACACGTTACATTCATAGGTACATCCGCTGTCTCTTCCTTTGTTGTTCTATCGGTTGCATAGAATCATAAGCTAAAATAATTGATTTATTAAGTGTGTTGTACGCTAGTGTTTTTTTTTTTATGGATATCAATCGATCGGTCTACCCATGTGTGTATATGTTTTAAATCAGTGAAACGAATGCGTGAATATCGAGCTTGCTAGAAATGCAATACATTGTTTTGTTCCTGTTTTACCGCCATATATACATCTTATACACGTGCACATTTTTTTCTTTAATAATCAGTATACGTTGTACCTCGGAGACAAAGTCTTAGAATAATTTATTTTGTCCGTTGTACAGATACTTCTATTTCCTGTTGTTTATTAAATCATGGGCTTTCTTTATAAAATTTAAGCCTTTTCTGAACAAGAGTAATATTTGTCCCTTCCTGTGCCCAATGTTCATCATCGTTGCCCATCTCGTTGCGATCACGCAAAACCACATCATTATTCAGATGATTTAATTCCACCAGATGGCGCTAATAAGTGTATAAGCTTGTTTGTAATTAAACATAAAACTACACAATGAGCTATCTGTGCTCTGCCCACCACGGGTATCGAAACCCGGTTTCCAGCATTGTAAGTCCGCAGACATCCCGCTGTGCCATTGAAGAGCGAACTTATAGGCTTATCGTGTAGACCTTCTTACGGAAAACAGCAATTATATTTCCATTCAAATTGTTAATTAGTAAATGAATATAATAAAAGCAACAACAAATTAACAGTTTTTTGTAGCAACATAATGACAGAAATTGTTATCACTACCTAGAACTACAGTGCGCTACTTTGTTTTTAGTTTTGTTTGTTTTATAGCACAGTTGCACAAAGGGTTATCTTGCCTTGTGTCTTTCCTCTTCCTCTGGTGGGTCAGCGATAAGCTTGAGGGCTATAACGCTTAAATTCGGGGTTTGATCCCTGAGGTAAACACAACTCAGGTAGTCCCTTGTGCAGCTTTTTGGTTAAAACAAAAACTAACGCATTCTTTGTTTATTTTATAGTTTCTGCCAAGATCAGTTTGTTTCAGTTAGTTACTTCATTGCATACCTAGATAATGTAAGTGTATTTTATTCAATTTTTCATTAATTCTTTTAATTCATGTTTTATCAAATTATAATGAAACTGGCAAAAATTGGCATTTATATACGGATCTATGAAAATGAGCAACTGTCTTAAATTACACTGTTCGAAACAATTAAAAGATAGTCGTAATTTGTAACGTTATATTATGACAAGTCAAAACCAAAAGAAAAAAGTTATAGACAAGTTATTAGAGGTTTCTTGTTTGATTTGTATAATGCAACGACATATGTATCTAATTTCAGAAATTTGTCTGTTTCAAATCACCTGCGAAAACGCAACCTATGGAGCTAAACACAAATCTGCCAGAAGGACCAAGCCGTTAATAAATTCCACCAGTGACTCAAGACAAGGAAGTTATTGCTGCAGATCATCAATACTCATAGCTCGCCCTCAAATAATTAAGAGAAAGCTTTACCAGACTGTGGGAGCATTTCAGATCTGCAAAAAATAGTTAAGCTAGGTCAGCAGAAAACTGGGAGGTAGTAGAAGAAAGTAAAATCCCTGCAAAACGTTACAGCTAGGTCAGCAAAATATCAGAAGTTTACAGAAGAATGTAAAGTCCCTGCAAAACTTTACAGTTACGTCAGCAGAAAATTAGGAGTTTACAGAAGTAGAGTCCAAGCAAAACGTCACATACTCTGCGCAGAACTCACACATGATTTCTGAGTCATGTGCAGACCTACTGGTAACGACCTTTGTCGGGGTACCAACTACAACTGATAAAGTGCACAGAGAGCCAAGAGGATGACAAACCATCATGTAAAGAATAGTAGCCTGTTTTCAAGTCCTTCGCCTTGACACTCCAGTTCTACTCTGCAAAGGCTTTTAGTTATGACCGCGACTCTTTCAACATGGGACTGCCACACCCATCCGCCATCAAGAAGTAGTACAGCAGGATTGACGTGAGTCCAGGCGTCAATCATGAGGTACTTCAACTTCTGGAGGTTAAGATCCACGAAACTAATAATAATAGCAGGAAGTGTTTTGTGCATTGATACTGAATGAAATGGCCATCAGGAAGCATGCTGCGCAGGATGGCGAGAAGATGCTACGAGACATTGGCTCTTTTTTCACTGATGAATTCGCACCACTGGTGGCTAAAGTTTTAGTCTTCATGGTGATCTGCGTTCATGATCACTGGAGGGTTACAGCTGGCTGTTTTTTTTTATAAATGGCTAATAGGTACTGAATGGGCCGATTAGTGTGTCAGTGTATCTTGAAACCGACAGATGTTGGTGTGAAGGTAAATTCTGTCGTGTGT
The DNA here is from genome assembly GCF_000517525.1 of Limulus polyphemus. NCBI lineage: Eukaryota > Metazoa > Arthropoda > Merostomata > Xiphosura > Limulidae > Limulus > Limulus polyphemus. The sequence goes on along the minus strand of NW_013666390.1, from coordinate 58,784 downwards.
GATAGAATTTCTCGTCAATTATCCATGCTGAAAGAGCTTGGTGTATTCATGGATCAAGTCAACCTGGACTTTAGTTTTCCAAACCCATCTTAACTTGATCAACGGATTCATTTCTTACTAGATGTTTGCTACACAGTGAAGCTGGTCAGGAACATCCTTGGCTCACATGGCATCGTCATTGATGAGTCTGATGAGATGGTGAAATGGCAACATATAGAAAGTCATAACAAACTGCAAAAAGAGGAAGGCCTACATCTTGGGACAAGCTCAAACCAGCTTATATGGTATGAAAGTTCCAGAAGATGAAAGTTTATCTTGTTCTCCAGACATTAAGAAGAAGTGTGCTGACAGTGAACTTACTTGTAAGTTATTGAGTTTTCTGAAAACCTGTTTGACATACTGAACTTAAGGAACTTTCTGGCTTGCAGCTACAAGGTACCCATGAAGCTCACCAACGAAAACTCTATGATGCTGTTCTTAGGTGAAACCTACCAGTACGTAGCAATACTGAGTGATCCAGACAGAAAGTTTATCACCAGTGTGATACGTACAATAACCTTCTTGACTTTCTGTCGGCCATCAAAATCATCAAGGCCTTTTATGAACAACATTTGAAGTTAGATGCAACACAACTGTTCTACTTGTTGAACTACAAGTTAAGCCAGGATCATCTTGAACTGTTATTGCTGCTGTCAGGTCATCAAGTGGTTTTAATAATAACTCAACCATACACCAATTCATTGCATCATACACGATGTGAAAGGCGCTGGTGGAACTGCATCCCGCTGGAATTGACGAAGGTCTTCCAGCACAAATAATCAAATCATTGACAGATGTAGTGTCAGACAAGTCTCAGTATATCCTGGTTTCCAAGTGCTACGATACCTTGCTGTCTGCTGACGAATCACAATGACTTTGATGTTGTCCCAAACATTTTTGCCATATCACTGTACAAGCAAGCTACTGTTGATTACATTGCCGGATTTGTGGTTCTCGTAACCATCAAGAGTATTCATTGTTTTGAGTGCCAAGCACCGCTGACAGCAACTGAGTGTAGAGCTGATAAGCCAGGCCACACTTTCATTAGTGTTAAAGACAAAAGTGGACTTGTCAAACTCTCGCAAAGAGCCATCAAGGTTTATGACGCCATGAAAGATGTTTCCAGCGTGTTTTTGTTGTTTTCAACAGATTCAGGTTGTATCACTTGACCAGGTCATTCACATACACTGCCACTGCTACGCTGGTCAAGATCAGGTTGCATCACTTGACCAGGTCATTCACATACACTGCTACACTTGTCAAGATCAGGTTACATCACTTGACCAGATTATTCACATGCACTGTCACTGGTAAGCTGGTTAGAAAGATACTTGACAAGCTAATTATCTTTAAACACCAGTAGAATTTTATTGATAATTACATGTAATTGTATCAACTCATAGCCTCACTACCCACACATAAGGTTATTTATATAGGCCTTTATGCTAAATTATTATTTGCTTGTAGTGTTAGGCCTAGAAAAAAAAGTTTCCGGTTATCCAACCGAACCTACGCAACAGTCCCTTACC
>NW_013666390.1:49164-57195 GCF_000517525.1 Limulus polyphemus | reverse complement strand
ATTCAGGTTGTATCACTTGACCAGGTCATTCACATACACTGCTACACTTGTCAAGATCAGGTTACATCACTTGACCAGGTTATTTACATGCACTGTAATAAGCTGATTAGAAAGATACTTGACAAGCTAATTATCTTTAAACACCAGTAGAATTGTATTGATATTTACATGTAATTGTATCAGCTCATAGCCTCACTACCCACACATAAGGTTATTTATATAGGCCTTTATGCTAAACTATTATTTGCTTGCAGTGTTAGGCCTGAAAAAAAAGTTTCCGGTTATCCAACCTACCCATTCATATTCGGACCGATCCTAATGAAAAACGCCCTTCGATTAGTTTTTATTTTCATTAAATTATTGCACCAACCTGCTACCATAATGTGCAAGGTGAAAGCTATAAGAAACCACGTCTCAGATTCATTCGTTAGTTGGTGTGGTGTGTCATCGCTCTCAGCCTATATCTCTTTCAATACGGGCTCGGTCAAACTGATCGATCACGTGACCACTATGTACTTGTTATAGTTTCGATACTAGTAACTTTTAATAAAGTAAGTGTATCTTCACAAAATTTGGCAGACTTTCAGTAAACATTACAAGTCTTTTATATATGAAAAATAATATTTTTTAGTCAAGTATTTTTACTAAAGATTTGTCAGTAAATATATCGAATCTTTTTGGACCAGTCCGAGTGAAAAATGATTTTCATGTTAAGATTCAAAATACTTTTCTTCATCTCAAATCTCTAAACAGTTTCTTATTTTTACATTTTAGTTCTGGAGTGACGATATCTTTAAATAATAATATTTTTCTGATAGCGTTTAGCATTATGTATCTGCATTAAAACAAATAATACCCGGCCTACCCACTCTATTTTCGATGACGTAAAAAATAATGTAAAAACAATGCTTAACTACCCCACCCTATTTTTTCAGCATATAATAAGAAACAAAGTATTTTTTCTAGGCCTTATTGTAAAATGAAGTCTGTTTTTATGATTATTTCAGACAATTCATTTGTAATTTAAATAGATGTTTTCATTTATCAGCACATTATTGCACAACTCGCAAAAAAGTTTTTTGTATTTCTGTAATTATTAATGGATTTCATTTCTTAATACCAAACTTTAACCGCAATAGTTAATAAAGTCGGCTATAGAAATACCAAGATCAGGGTAGCCGAGAGATCCTGTAACAACTAGGTTGTTTAATAATTATTAATTTTTATGAATATGTGAAAAAAAGGGTTATTCATAAATGTTACTTACATTTGCTCTATTTATTGCAAATACATTTACATGTAATATGTTAGTGAATCCGCTCTTCTTTCATGTATTGATTTTCCTCTAAGTTTGTCCATGTGAATAATCCCTTCATTCAACATCAACAGAACTGGTAACAGTTGCAGTATGAATATTTATTTTTATGAAACAGTTTTTCTATATTTCTTTTAAAAAATTAAAAGACATTCAACTACAGCGTTCTTTGACGTATCTTTGTTATCTCTCTCTGATTTGCAATAAACGTCTGTAATATAATCTAATGGGAGTTTTAAAAAATCCAAACTACACTTTTTTTATGAACACAACTACATGAAATAATGTCGGATCTTCCTTTGGTATGTGTTTATGAAACCACATTTTATATGTGAGAAGTAGTCAATAATATTTCAAAGTGTATTCACCACTAAACTACAGATGAAAGTATTTTCATTTCTTATTCTATGATTATGATTTCGAAACAAAAACAATAATTTCAAAAGAAAACACTAATACAACGCTAAGTAATTAGCGCGTGGGGTGACACTAATTGAATATGGTAAGATGGCGGAAGCGTGGCTTCAATACAGCTAGCGCCAAGCACTGTCCAGTGTTAGGCTGAAGTCAGGACCATTCGTATCAGTACATGGTAGCACAATGGATGTGAGCACTAACCTGTGTCATTAATGGTATCATTCCGCAGAATATAGTCTGTACTTCACCAATGTTTATTTCTTCTCACACTGCCACGTGTCACGATTTGATTTTGTTTCAGAATCCCTCCAAATGTGTTATTTAGCTAAAGGTGAAGCGCGACATTTGTAAAAAGAATAATAATGCACATGATATTTGTTCACTGGACATATTTTTGCCACCATTGCAGGGAAACAGTTTTGTGCTTTGCTGCAAGAAGAGGGTACTTTACTAGACATTTGATATAAACCTGGCTTGAGAAGAGGGTACTTTACAAGACATTTGATATAAATCTGGCTTGAGAAGAAGGAGCTTTACTAGACATTTGATATACAAACTGGCCTTGAGAATTGTTTATAACCGTTTTTACACTGCTGTGAAAAGAAGAAGCTTTACTAAACATATGATATACAAACTGGCCTTGAGAATTGTTTATAACCGTTTTTACACTGCTGTGAAAAGAAGAAGCTTTACTAAACATATGATATACAAACTGGCCTTGAGAATTGTTTATAACCGTTTTTACACTGCTGTGAAAAGAAGCTTTACTAAACATTTGATATACAAGCTAGTCTTGAGAAATGCTTATAACCGTTTTTACACTGCTGTGAGAAGAAGGAGCTTTACTAGACATTTAATATACAAGCTGGCCTTGAAAATTTTATAAAACCGTATTTATACTGCTGTGAGAAGAAGGAGCTTTACTAGACATTTAATATACAAGCTAGCCTTGAGAAATGTATAAAACCGTATTTATACTGCTGTGAGAAGAAGGAGTTTTACTAGACATTTGATATACAAGCTGGCCTTGAGAAATGTATAAAACCGTATTTGCAATGCGTGTGGTTTAATTATGACTATGAAAATCTAAGTTTAAGTCTTAGACCAGGAATTCTATGATTGTGGCGAACCAGAATCGATAGATAATGGTTGTCTGCATATGTTTTAGATGATAGTCCACTTGATTCAGGTGTCTGAACAACCACACCATTGGTTTGGAAGCAGTTTTTCCACATTCTGCCACTGATACTTTGAGCTTATTGTGATTGGCTCGTTATCATTGGTGCAATGTCTAAAAGTTTCAAATCCCCTTTCCGACGTCTAGCTATTGTTCATGAAGAATTTGCAGTACTCTGAACACTATAATTAGTTCAAGGTGACGAGTGAGACAATAATGTATAAGACTGCTATAAATAGTATAGACTAAGTGACCAATTATTCACACTTCAAGTCTCATGACTGTTCATCGTCAGATGGCTGATTTCCATAACAATGAACTGAGGAAGGGAGGAATATGACCAATCACTTTCCCTCAACTCTTATGACTGTTCGTCAGATAGATGGCTGATTTCCATAATAATGAATTGAGGAAGGGAGGAATATGACCAATCACTTTCACTTCAACTCTCATGACTGTTCGTCAGATAGAAGGCTGATTTCCATAACAATGAACTGAGGGAGGGAGGAATATGACCAATCACTTTACACTTCAACTCTTATGACTGATCGTCAGATAGATGGCTGATTTCCATAACAATGAATTGAGGGAGGGAGGAATATGACCAATCACTTTCACTTCAACTTTCATGACTGTTCGTCAGATAGATGGCTGATTTCCATAACAATGAATTGAGGGAGGGAGGAATATGACCAATTACTTACGCTTCAACTCCCATGACTGATTTCCATAACAATGAACTAAGGAATGATTCACATGATTTCATAACAGTAATTCTTGGCATGTCAGAGCTGTAATATTACAAATTCCAATTATCATTTAATTGTTTAGGCCAGTTTATTATGAAATAAACTTATTTTTATACGTGAAAGATATGCCTAGTGTTAAGATGTCACCTTAATCCTGTTTGGTGAGTGAAATAAATTTTCGTGATATAAAGTCCACAATACGTTGATATACGTTTGATGAAAAGTCTGTTGTTACAAGAAATATATTGATATGTTGTTAGATTTAATTGTATAGACATACAGTACACGGTAAGATAAATTCAGTGTTACATAGCTAATTACAAACATATAAATGTATTGTGCAACGTATCTAGTTACAACGCTGAAACAAAACACGTTACACATTATTATTAGCGTTTATCTTATTTCACTTTATATAAGTCCAGTAAAAAAAATAACAGTTGTTTGTTTTGTTTTACTCTAAACATTTGTGTAATCAATATTGTATTATCCCTTCTCCCACCTAGAGTAAAAACATTCATATTTCAAAAAATATATAACAAACACTAGGTAAATTAATATTTTTGTGAAATGTTTAAACTAACTATGTAACAAAAAGATATATAGTTGCGTGTTATACTTTGATACGTTTTGATTAACAGCACTGCCTGTGAATGACGTCACACAAGGCCCTATGGATTATGAAACTCACTGCAGAGGGGTGAAAGGAGGTTTTTCCTTTGTGATGTCACCTAGAAAGGAAAAACAATTAACCTTAAATATTACCACCTTGTTTAGATAACGCTCGTCACTGGTGGTTTTCAAATATTGCATCATATTATTTCTGCTTGTAAAAACATCCAGTGTATGTAATAAAATGACTAAAAAAAATGGGTAAAATTGTTAATTTTACATGTGAAATACATAGCAAAACCTAGCTGTAATTACTAGAATAATCTTGTAATATTGACATTATTTTTTGAATGTGTGATTTGTATGTTACTATGGATACTATAACCAAGGAAATCATGTTTCCACAAGCACAACAAATTTAGAAAGACACGTATAAAAAACCGTTGGGGTCCATATAACCTCATTAGTAATTCCAAGGTTAATCAGTTAACTGAATAAAGCGACGCCTTTTTTTTCCCCTATCACAACGAAGCATCCTCTCATCAGTTTGAAGTTGAACTTTACACTGTTAAATCGAAGGTCAAAGTTAGTATTACGATCAATACAAAGTAATGCTGAAGTACATTCTCTGTTGTTGAATAGACCTTAAAACGTGTGAACAATGTTTAGCACCAGTGATTTAATGTTTTAATCATATTATATCTTTGTATCTAAAAATATTGAAACTTTAGGTCCTAAGTACATTATAGAAATGCATCGCAGGAACAAAGAAGATTCGGCTGGAGAGAAAAATGTAGGATAGAAAAAGAAGGTTTCAATCATGAAGAAACAAATAGTGTCCTTCAGAGATTTGTTATTATCTTTCTGTCTGTTTCACATCTTATATCTATCTGTAGCACATGTTCCTTCTGATAGGTTGATCAATTCACGGTGTTAGGTAATATAAACACTGAATATCATAGGATATTGACCCCTTGCAAAACATCGGATAAGGTACCACGTTTTATTAGATGACAGCACTTACAGAAAGCTCTTGATTACTGTAAACCCAGAAAGTCTTATGCTTGTTTGGAAGCTTTCTACGAAACGTTGTATTTGTTTGTTTTGAATTTCGCGCAAAGCTACACGAGGGCTATCTGTGATAGCCGTCCATAATTTAGCAGTGTAAGACTAGAGGGAAGGCAGCTAGTCATCACCACCCACCGCCATCTCTTGGGCTACTCTTTTACCAACGAATACTGGGATTGACCATCACATTATAACGCCCCCACGGCTGAAAGGGCGAGCATGTTTGGTGTGACGGGGATTCGAACCCGCGACCCACAGATTGCGAGTCGAGCCCCCTAACCACCTGGCCATGCCGAGCCCGAAACGTTGTAAGGAGTAATGACCATCAGCGACAGTCGAGCATTTGCATTAGGCTGTAGCGTTTATCAAGTCATTGACTAAAATCAAACAAAATGTAAGTCACATGGTTTTAAGTAAACAACGCATGAAAAAAGAAGACGACTTATACTGAAGTTGCCAAAATATATATAGAGTTGTGTTCATATACAATTTATATAGATAATATTACGAAACAGGCAATATTATATACTTCACAACATAAATTAGAGTGTGGTTTATTTCACTATACAAACATGGATATATATATATATATATATATAACGACACAACATAAGCTACAACAAAAATAATACTATTTTTCTTCTACGTTTTTAAAGTTCAAATTGCCACTACATTACTAGTTAAAATTTTGTAGAGAAATAACGGACACACAAACAGAGAAAATAGTTCTTCCACTGTAAGCCACTTAACAAAACATTGATTAAATAATCATTTATAATCCATTGACAAATTTCCTGAAATTCACATTTTTATTTACAATATTTTTCTAGCTCAGGCAGAAATAAAAACTTAATATTCACTTATAACTGTAAGAATTACTGTGACGTCATAGTAATGAATTCGAGCAATTGAAGTCAATGATCATACATTTATTACTGACTTTTTATCATACAAAACATATCGTACTAAAAGCAACATTTTAAATTAGTAAAGAGCAAAAACTTATGCTAATTACAATGTAGTTATACAGTTTTTTGCTAATATATACCCGTTAAATAAAACATGTGCATTAACAACAAAGAACTGATAATATCGCAATAATAAGTTGCACGAAATAGGTCTTTAAGTATATTGTTAGGCTTAGCTGCACAGTGCATCAAATCATATTTTAACAGTAACAAGTTTTAGAATTAATTAATATTATGTTTGAGTGTGTGTGTTTGTGATTATGAAGCATGAGTTTTATTACAATATATCATAACATGAATGAAATGTTTAAAATGGTTCTATGAATAAAGTTGTTGGCTACGTTTAAACCTCATCATATTGTGAAGACAAAACACGTAACATGAGGGGCCTGAATCAAGTGAATGGTGAAAGTTTAACGTTTATTTCAAATAATGAGAAGAACATTTACAATTTGTTGCAAAACTCTCAACTACAAATAATTGGTTCGATTTTTAATGTAAAATTTCCTATGTTTATCAAATGTTAAACATTATCTAATACTTCCATATAATATTTTTATTTTTTACTTATAAGTTTCGTACAGAATCAACTTATTTAACCTTTATAATTTATTAATTAAATTAGAAAATTACATCCATCCCATGAGTGAGAAAGCTAAGCCTATGCCACAACAATTAGAAACTGGTACTGCAACTGAACTGTGCAAAATTATGTTTTTAAAGTTTGATTTTTGATGACAAATGTAATAGAAATGATCTTTCTGACGATAACTCATTCACAGCTGTAGCTATTGTAGTTACGTCAGAGTACCTGTACGTACATTGATACCTACCGTTTATTACACTCAAATCATTACATACCAAATTTCAAGGCAATCCATCAAGAAATATCTGAAATATAACATCTCCAAATGCACGGAAACTTTATTTGATAAGAAACACGTACCTAACTTTATGGATTTCTTTTCAAATTTGTACACTGATAGATCTTTTCAACTTAAGGAGTCTCATTTGATGTAAGTACAAGCCACAAGTGCACAATTATTCATCAAAAAACGCTCAAATTTGACGAAAATTTTCAAGCATGCCAACGCAAAATGTCCCATGAGCTATCGGTCTAACATTTTTACTACAGCATCATCTAAGAGTAAAAGTGGACCGTTTTTAGTTCTTTGTCATTCACATTAAAGACGGCTGATTTAAAGCAGCAAAACTATAAGGTAAAATAACGTACAGATACATAAGTATTGGTTAGGCCATGCAAACTAGATTAGCAGTTTCTAGCTTTTCTAGTTTTCAAAAGAATCATACGGGTCGATGGTTATTATTGATTAGTAATTACAAACTTTTTAGCCCAAATTTACTAAATTTTATGAAATTATCTTAATTAAAGAGCGTTTAGAGTCACATGATATTAACTTATGCAATTAGCATAAATAATGATGCTTGATACTGCTGTACCGATTGCATGGGGGTGATGAAAAGAACTGTTAATCTAAATTCCATGGCGTTACTTTAAAGGAAGCTATTAACATTGTTTCAGAGAGGAAAAACTACAACCATATATTTTAAAGAATCTGGTTGGTTCTGTAAAGTAAAGGTCTGATCCGAATAATGGGGTTGCGATCCTAAGGCTAATGTGGGTTAGTATCGAGTGTCACTTTCTTACTTGCTGTGGTTTGTTGGTTTGTATTGACAAACAGTCATGATATCTAATGAAAAACA
>NW_013666390.1:44867-48228 GCF_000517525.1 Limulus polyphemus | reverse complement strand
GGTGGGACGTGGAAGCGAACCCACGACTCGCAGATTGCGAGTCGAGCGTCCTAACCACCTGGCCATGCCGGGCCTAATGTTTATTTGACATTTCGGAACATACTCATTCAATCTTCAACAAATATAACTCAAGATAACACCCAACAAATTTAAAGGAGTCATTTGCAAAAACTATAAGCATTTATATCTTAATAAGAAAATAAGAAATAAAGCATTAAATCTTACTACTTTACATAACAACTCCACTTCTGATGATTCAAACGTGTTTCATATTTTTCTAATTGATTAAGTACATATATATATGTGTATATATATTTAGTTTTTTTTTCGGTCCTGTGTCATATTTGCTTCGTTGTTTTATTACGTTTTAATCTTAATTTATTTTCCTTCTTAGAAATGTTTTTGGTTGTACAAATAGTTCCTTTACATCTTTTATCTGTTATCTTGAGTTAAAGTATCTGTAGATATACTGTAGAAATTGGCTTATAATCAGATGAACGGCTAGTGATGGCGTTGTTCATCATCAAATTAAGATCGTTGCCTCACGAATCTTTTACCTAAATGGTCACAAGAGTAGTTGCTTGCTCACTGTGAACTATATTACATCTTAAAACTAATGTTTAACTTTCCATGAAGGCCATTGTGAAAGGAACAGACATGTGTTTTGAAAGAGCTGCAACGTTGTAACTTTCAGAACATTGGGTTGAGTTTAGCACGAATTTGGTGTAAAACAACATATACTGAACAACTGAGAAGAAAAAGTGGCATGAATAGAATGATCATTAATCATTACTGACTACAATAAAATGCTAATATGTTCACTTTCTGCAAGAAGTTTGATTGAAAAAATTAATGAATTGTGAAATAACATTAAGAAGACTTGGTCTTGAAGAGCTTAAAAATCGTAAGTTGCATTCTGATAATATGAAATATTGAACTGTCTAAATAACCTGGAAATTCTTCATTTAAATACGTTTTAGAATAAAAACTATTTACATTTTCCATTGAAACTGAAAAGAAGGGGTATAAAATAACCCTTAAAAATATTATCGTTTCGGGGTAGATATTCCGCTATGTGAAACGAGCTAATTCAGTAAAACAGTACTTTCTAAAAAGTATCTTCGTTAAGTGTTATAAAATAAGATCCGCTGTTCACCAGCAATGCCGAATAGTTCTTAAGACAAACCTTTTATATTCTATGTACTACATATAAACCATGTTTTTGTGAGATTGTGCAGCCTTTTTCCTGGTACACATCATCAGGGCCCATACTTGTACTGATGTAATAAATAATATGTTGAATAACAAAACTCACTTGATGCAAATCAAATGATACTCTATGGGGTCTTTTACTGGAGCTAAACGGATTAAATCAAGACATTCACAAGTTCTTATGAGGTTAAATAACTTCATTAATTAGGGTTGCTATGGTTACCTGATGGAAGGACTAGAGTCTGGAGTCGTCGTAGAGGCAACCAGGGAAAGAGGGAGATCTACGAGGGAAAGAAGTTTGGATGAACACTAAAAACCGCGGGGGCTGAAACTTAGGAGCACAAATGAAACAGTTTAGAAAGTTTATTAGTTAGTTTAAAGATCACAAGAATAACAAGTTGAAATTTAAAACAAATGTTCCTGATATACATATTGTTTTCCTCGAACTTCACCTCTCGCAAATATAAACTGAAACTTATTCGTTTCACGGTGAGTATAACATTCATCCAAAGCTGAATTAGCTTTTAGAAACTATTACAAGTATATATAACTGAAGGTCGTAGAAACGTGGAACTTCTAACAAGAGTATCCTAATTAAAGATGATCTTTTGAATGAACTGATAATATATAACTCAAGGTAACACATAACAACTGCAAATGAATTATTTGCACAACGATAAATATTTATATAAAGTAAGAAAGAGGGAGATCTCCAGGGAAACAAGTTTGATTCAAAATAATATTACCGAAAACTTCGCGATAATTAAACCTTCATGAAGTTGCTAGTTGTCAGTATAAAGATCGCAAATAATTACAAACTGAAAGTTCTATTCTCTGGGTATCTTACATAGGTAGTAGCACACTTAATGAAAACTACCAGTGGCTCAGCGGTAAGTCTGAGCACTCATAACGCTAAAAAACGAGTTTCGATACCAGTGGCGACCAGAGCACCGATAACTCATTGTGTAGTTTTATGTTTAACAATGAACAAACACCTAACGAAAAGCTGAAGCAAGTTTTTTAGACTTAAGATAGATTAGACCAAAACATAGACGAGCATATGACTAACACTTCCACACGCTGGGTAAAAAATGGATTCTACCAAAAGGTAGACAGTCAAGTGACGTGCCATGAAGGAGTTATAATTTGAAAATCAATCCCACAATTCGATGGTAAAGAGAAACCGAAATTCAATCTTTGTATCGGCTGCAGATTGTCATCGTAGCTTTGCCATAAACAAAGAAACAGAGACTAACATTTCCAAACGCTAAGTAAAATACGTGTTCTACCAAACGTTTAGACGAACATGACTATCATTTCAAAAATCGTTTCTTTTACATGAATCCCAAAAAACATTTATGTGCTTTCAGCCACATGTCATTCTTGGTGTAAACTTGGTTTTAGTCTATTTTCCATAGACTTCTGAGAATTAAATTTCAATATTTCATCAAGGAAAATTTTACATGTTCAACTGTTTGTTTTATATCAGTGCACAACGGGCTATCTGCGATGTATCCGCTGTGTATATCAAACCATCAATTTTACCGTTATAATAGCTATAGTTCTCCAGCTTACCACTGAGCCACTGGGAGGCATGTCTTTAATGATTGAATTACAAAATAACAAAACCAATAGGAAACGAAAAGTTCTCCAAACCTGAACATCATCGCTTCTTTCTGCTTACATCCCTGACCTTATAACTTTAAATGAACTCCGTGTTTTTGTTCCTTCTAAGATTACTGCACGTTTTACGTGGACACTCTCTAACCACCATCTAAACATATTATCTAGATTCACAGTCTTGATTTCCTTTCAACCTTAGACACTCTTTAACCACCATCAAAACATATTATCTAGATTCATAGTCTTGATTTCCTTTCAACCTTAGACACTCTTTAACCACCATCTAAACATATTATCTAGATTCACAGTCTTGATTTCCTTTCAACCTTAGACACTCTTTAACCACCATCTAAACATATTATCTAGATTCACAGTCTTGATTTCCTTTCAACCTTAGGCACTCTTTAACCACCATCTAAACATATTATCTAGATTCACAGTCTTGATTTCCTTTCAACCTTAGACACTCTTTAACCACCATCTAAACATATTATCTAGATTCTAGTCTTGATTTCCTTTCAACCTT
>NW_013666390.1:33225-44846 GCF_000517525.1 Limulus polyphemus | reverse complement strand
GGCACTCTTTAACCACCATCTAAACATATTATCTAGATTCACAGTCTTGATTTCCTTTCAACCTTAGACACTCTTTAACCACCATCTAAACATATTATCTAGATTCACAGTCTTGATTTCCTTTCAACCTTAGGCACTCTTTAACCACCATCTAAACATATTATCTAGATTCACAGTCTTGATTTCTTTTCAACCTTAGACACTCTTTAACCACCATCTAAACATATTATCTAGATTCATAGTCTTGATTTCCTTTCAACCTTAGAACCTACGAGGCTAAGTATAGAACAATAAAAATCTAAAACTAATGATTTTTACAGCTAATCTTCACCCAAAAACCACCATATAAAAGTATGTGAAGTATGAGCCCCTTAATAATCTTTCCACCAGTTGTTTCTTTTAAAGAGAGTAAAATCTTTAGGCAATTAGAGACATCTATCTGGTAACGAAATAATCAATACAGATTTCTTGGAACACAGAAATTCACGCGAGGGCAAACAAATCACACGTCATACAAGAAACAGACAAGCGAACATGGTTGAATTCTCTATCACAGTGATTCCCAAACTGGGTTCCGCGGGACAATCGTAGGGGAGCGTCAATACACGCGGAAATATTATATTTAGAACTTCTGTGACATCGAACAAAGTAATATTTCCAGTGAGAATGTTATCTATTGCAGCGTGGTCTACGAATTGGTCCAAAATGCAAGTCACTGATGAGTTTTTGTTTTTTGCGGTGGCAAGCGAAATAGAGCAGGTTAGGACCGGTAGGTGATCTGCAGAATCTTTTGCCCCGCCGAAGTGGTCTGTGAATGAAATAGTGATAAATATGACTACATAACGTTATTTATGCAATGAAATTACGGTACATGAGTATACGTGTGTATTTTAGGGCAAAGCCACACTTGGCTATCTGGCATGTCTACCGTGGGGAATAGAACCTCTGTAAACTTACCACTGACTCACCGGAGGTCTACGGTATGGGAGAGTGGTAATAATTAATTTTTTTATTAAATAATTAAATAAGGTCCTCTGATTGGGTGTCTAAGATCAAGCTGAGAAGTTTGGGAACCCCTGCTCTATGAAACTGCAGAAAGGGTACAGTATAAATGTAATTCTTTTAAACCATTTAGGATCTATTTGCAAATGTTTAATGTTATGTTTGACTAACAAAAGTGTACATGCTGACCTTGGTCTTTGCATTCTTCCTCTAGGCGTCCCATATGGTCCCTGTCCAAATCTTGTGGTAGAGATTCTGCAAAAAAGAAACCTTGCATGTTTCAAAATCAATTGTCACAAGCAGGTTTGATAGTTAACCAATAAATCTTATCCATTCCAGCATCCAACACCATTATCTACAGGTATGCTGATGCAACTCTGGTACAACTCTGCTCAAAATTCATCTGTGATGAGGCATTTATGCACCGAAAATTAATCATTATAAAATGTTGTCAATCTCTTCCCATCAATTTTGAATCAGAAATAAGGGATTTAGTTATTGTAAAATCTAAATACAGAAAGTGAATATCAGAAAACTAAAACTTTCGAGAAAAAAATGTTATCAGTACTAATTAAAAACAACAACATGATATCAATTTACTACTCTTATTAAGAAACTTACGACACAGAATATCATAGACGTCATGTATGCAACAGCGACCCTAGTGATGAAAAATGTAAATTAAAAATTAAGTCGAGTGCAAATTTTGAAATACGGTGATCAAAAGAATAGACCAAATTTAAAAGTATTATCAAAAATACTGGTCCTACGGAAATAAAATTTTACCAAAGGCACGTTGAGAATCACGAGTTTTATTCAGGAAAGTCTGAATAATACAAGTATTTCAAAAAACATTCACTATTGTAAGTTTCAGCATTGCTTTTATTGTGAAAGTCAATAAACACTGTCCAGAACAGGCGATGCTCACAGTGAATACAGTTTCATTTAGAGATAAGCATGATAAAATGATGGAGATGACGAAATGCACATTGAACACTTTCTGTCAGAATTTTGAAACACCATGTCCCATGTCGAAAGTTTCGTCAATAGAATGTCCTATGTCGAAAGTTTCGTCAATAATATGTATCCTGTCGAAAACTTCATCAATAGAATGTATCATGTCGCAAACTTCGTCAATGAAATGTACCATGTCGAAAGCTTCATCAATAGAATGTATCATGTCGCAAACATCATCAATAGAATGTATCACGTCGAAAGCTTCATCAATAGAATGTATCATGTCGCAAACATCATCAATAGAATGTACCATGTCGCAAACATCCTCAATAGAATGTACCATGTCGAAAGCTTCATCAATAGAATGTATCATGTCGCAAACATCATCAATAGAATGTATCATGTCGCAAACATCCTCAATAGAATGTATCATGTCGCAAACATCCTCAATAGAAAGATTCGGCAACAAAATTAACCATGTAGAAAGCTTCGTCAATAAAACTTGCGATTCTCAATTAGGCTCATGTGAAACTTAATTTTCTTAGTACATTTAATCTGTGAGATATAATAAGTTTAAATTTCGGTTTTTCTTTGTACTCATTTGTACATTTCACAGATATCAGATATATATTTTCATTACAATGTCTTTCTTGTGGGTTTTAAAATGTCTTAGAACAGGTTTTGGAAATTATTGTTATAATTAGTGATAAGTATGAAAGAAATAGCACGTCGATATGCTATTTTTGTTGTCCCAGTTTGTGTCTCTTTACCTTTAAATCCAATAAAGGTGTTTGAAAACATCTCAGGGTTGTTCAAAATTGACGCCCCATATGAGTAAACAGTAGTATCACGGATTTTCTAGAACTTTAGATCTCTGTTTTGTGTCGGTGGACAATACGTAGAACATGTGTGATGCTACAGTTCACCATTTTGTGTAAACTCCCGTATAAAGAGTGACTCTTGAATATCCCTGTATTTTGCGTTCTTAATTTTGAATTCAACTCGTTCTCGTTTGTTGTTAAGCACAACGCCACACAGTGAACTGTCTTTGCTCTCTCCACCACAGTTATCGAAACCTGATTTTCAGCGTTACACGCCTTTAGACTTACCGCTAAGCCACAGGGGGTGGAGGTCAAAAGTGCAAAGATACATAATGGGATATCTGCATTTTGTTCACCGTAAGATATCGAACCCCTAATTTTAGTATTGTAAGTACGTAAGCTTACCAATGACCCATCGGAGGAATTTAAATTCAATATTATTCTGTTTGTACTCGACGAATTAGTATATTTCTCCTTGTAACCGCTAGGGATTGTCCATTGTACTACAACTCAACGTGCCTCAATTTTCTCATTAAATTCTGTTTGTTATGCTGTCAGAAACACAGCACGGCTTATGTTTGTATATTCAACCTCGATGTTATTTTCAAATTTTCACTCTTTTCACGTTTATCTTGCTCACTTATATACTTTTTCATGTTCAATCGCATATTTGTTGAGTTTTGGTAGCAATAATTTTTGTTTATATATTATAATAACTATATATATTAAAAAATTAAACACTGGCACTAGCAGGTAGGTGTTTAAGACCTAAATAATACTGCTACATGATAAATTGCGCTGTCAAAACGTAACGAACACTTCTAAGATAATCAGTGTTAAATAGTGCTGTAAATATTATCTAGAACGTACAGAAGTGTGATTTGTACTTGTAGTAACATATATAAGGACTCATTCCTTTGTTTCGGTTCTCGCTATAGACCTTACAAAGCTAGATTTACTGAAATATATATATATATATATATAAAGAATTATTACTTGAAATTAAAACGTCAAAAGTGCGTAAACTTACCGTTCAAAATTCTAAGGGCTTCTGCTGGGTTGGTGTGGAAGTTGCCCTCACAGTTCGAGCGTTTTTTTACTTCTGCTTCTAGTTGTTCCTGGACTCTTCTGCGAGATCGTCTTTCTTTCCTTAGTCTCTTCTGATAGAGAACTGAAATAGGGAATGAGCATTAAAACCGTGATGCGTTAGCATTGCCAAGGTGTTAGTCTTGGAAATACACATCCTGAGGAGGAACGTATAATATAAACTGATTAGAAGTTGAGGAATTATTACCATACTGAGGAGGAACGTATAATATAAACTGATTAGAAGTTGAGGAATAATTACCGTTCTATAACAGTTAATGTGAAATCTGTTGGTCCCAGATGTAAACCAAGTCAACTTGGTACATGGTATTTTCAACTTGAATGTAACCTTATGAGTAAGGGCGTTAGACGTTTGTTTGTTTAGTTGAATTTCAAGCAAAGCTACCCGAGGGCTATCTGCGCTAGCTAACCTTAATTTTAGAGTGATAGACTAAAGGGAAGGTAAATAGTCACCTTGTCCACCGCTACTTCTTGGGCTATTCTTTATCAACGGGTTTCGATCCTACGATCCGCACATTGCGAACTGAACGCCCTAACCGTCCTTAATATAAAACTGCCGACAGAGGGAGGACAAGCAGTCAACAGCACCTACCATCTACAAAGCTTCTCTCAACCGAACAGCTGGATAGACTGCTTCTTTTATAACACACACTAAAAACTGTGTTCAGCGGCATATTGTGGGCTGGAATGTTGGACGCAGACCGTTACACTAACAACTCGGCCACACTCAGCCTAACACGTCTATTATGGCGAATACTATTGTTCTCAGACATAAACCATGATGATAGCTGATACTTTTATAACACACATTAAAAACTGTGTTCAGAGGCATATTGTGGGCTGGAATGTTGGACGCAGACCGTTACACTAACAACTCGGCCACACTCAGCCTAACACGTCTATTATGGCGAATACTATTGTTCTCAGACATAAACCATGATGATAGCTGATACTTTTATAACACACATTAAAAACTGTGTTCAGAGGCATATTGTGGGCTGGAATGTTGGACGCAGACCGTTACACTAACAACTCGGCCACACTCAGCCTAACACGTCTATTATGGCGAATAGTATTGTTCTCAGACATAAACCATGATGATAGCTGAGACTTTTATAACACAGGCCTGCAATGGTTTTATTGTCTTGATATTTTTACATATTCTACAGTAATTCCTGTACGCTGAATCCGAAAATAATATCCATTTTTTGCCACCACGTACAGATTTTTCACAAAACGTCATAACGCAATACATAGAAGAAAGACCACAATATGTAGTTTTGAGACTAAAAAGACGAAGATTTCACACAAAAAAAATCAGGATGAACAAGGATGCATATTCGTTTGACATCAGTGGTCTTCCCTTTTCTTCAGTTTGTTTGTATTTTTGTTAACAGACATAATAATAGAAAAAAGTCCATTGTGGTAAACGAAATGATAATTTGATCTAAGTAAGATTTTTTTCTTCCCGATTTGTAATAAAACGTTATGTGATAGAAAAAAATAAATATTATTTTCGAAATCTGCGTAGCTGAATTATGGAAAATCCGTTATTAAAACCAAAAGAACTTTTATGAAGTTTGAATTCGCAGGCCTGTGTTATCACTCTTCATTGAAAATCATTTTGTCAAAATACCCCCCCCCCCTTTTTTTTTCTCTCTGAGCCCAGTCTGAAGTATGGTTGTTTTGAATAATCGAGCAAAGCTAGATATACACATGGCTATCTGCGCTAGAAGTCTTTAACTTTGAACTGATAGACTAGAAGAAAAGTAACTAGTCAACCGCCAACTCTTGGTCTAGTAATATCGAGTAGTGGGATTTAACTGTCACTATTAAGAAACAAAAAGGGGGCCCCCAGAGCCCCAAAGTATGGACTCTGATTCATATTCAAGCACGCTAACCAATCTAAAAACAGATATTTTCGCTGTTTCTACAGTAAATGACAACTCAGATTGCAAGAAAGAGCAATAACTTTTAACGGGACATTACGGGGAACGCTTTTAGTAATCGGTGCGACGGTTTTCATTTTCTCAACCACTGTTCAGATATTCAGCTCCCACAATACTTTAATAACATTTGAAGGCTTTTTTATGCGCGCCAGCTTACGAAACGAAAATATAGAGAATCAACTTGTCATAATCCCCCAGATACTGAATAATAAATACAATAGGAAGTGAAAATGTTATGTTGAAAGTGCGAACCGAAAGAAAATAACTTCGTCGGCGCTTCGTAGTTTTTTTGGAAGTGGACACAACTGAAAACTTTAAGTCGAAAATATTTAAAAATATCTCTAAAACGTCTGGGTATGACCTTAAAACTTAGTGGTTCATTGGGGAATAGATACAAAAGATTTTGTCGCTATTCTAAAGTTTGTGTAATCGTTCGTTTCTAAATGAGTAACACAAATAGCCTCTAATATCAGCCATGATATAACACAAATAACCTCTGGTATCAGCCATAATATAACATAAATAACCTCTGACATCAGCCACAATATAAAACAAATTACCTCTGACATCAGCCACAATATAACGCAAATTACCTCTGATATCAGCCATGATATAACGCAAATTACCTCTGATATCAGCCATGATATAACACAAATAACCTCCGGTATCAGTTATGATATAACACAAATTACCTCTGGTATCAGCTATGATATAACACAAATAACCTCTGGTATTAGCCATGATATAACACAAATAACCTATGGTATTAGCCATGATATAACACAAATAACCTCTGGTATCAGCCATAATATAACACAAATAACCTCTGACATCAGCCACAATATAACGCAAATTACCTCTGATATCAGCCATGATATAACGCAAATTACCTCTGATATCAGCCATGATATAACACAAATAACCTCCGGTATCAGTTATGATATAACACAAATTGCCTCTGGTATCAGCCATGATATAACACAAATAACCTCTGGTATCAGCCATGATATAACACAAATCTCCAATATTATTCAAGATGTAATATACAAATATTCTAGTTAAACTATAACACTCTACCTTTTGTCTTCTGTTCTTCAAGAATTTGTTTTTCCAGATTTTCTCGAAGTTCTCTTTCCCGCATTACTTCCATTTTTAGTTCAGCTACAAATCAAAAACGAAATAAAACTATTCTTGATAGAACTTCTGAGATTAATGTTTGTTAAAGAAAAATCTAAAATAAATAGTAAGGAGTGTAATGTGAGTGTTGTGATAGGCTACTAGAGCAACAGACCAAAAAGAGACGTGATCAAATACATAATATTTTCTCTGTTATAAGAGTTGACATTATAAAGGTTCAGTGAACGATGACAAACAATGTATTTTGGGTTACAACATATCACATCTTAAAGGTTCAGTGAACGATGACAAACAATATATTTTGGGTTACAACATATGACATTTTAAAGGTTCAACCAAATGATCTCGGTGAGCATTCAGTACACAATAACTGCATCGAATCAAAAACAATTATAGGGAAAAAAACAAGAAAAAACAGGACACTCAAAGAAGTTTACAGAAAAATTGCTTAAGTTTCTTGGCATTTATTCGTGTGAATTTGTATACCTGCACTTTATCAATCACGATCATACTTTACCTACTATTACGCCAAACTCATTAAAAACAGAAATGTATACAACACGTGGTTGGGTTTTTCATAGTAGCGGAAAACCCTTTTACGTTTTTACGTACAGAAGAACAAAATATTAATATTGTTTATTTATTTCTCATATTCAACCAACTATGTCGTATAGGCACAATTAATGATTAAGTCCTAACGTCACATCTAATTAATAGTTTATCAACGACAGAAAGACCATAGACTACTTCTCTGTCTACTAATGGTAGACATCTGTGCTGCTTGGTTAAGCAACTAATTGTATACATCTCTGCTGTTTGGTTAAGCTACTAATTGTAGACATCTCTGCTGTTTTGTTAAACTACTAACTGTAGACGTTTCCGCTGTTCGGCTAAGTCTACAATTAGTAGCTTAACCAAACAGCAGAGATGTCTACAATTAGTAGCTTGATCGAATAACAGAAACGTCTACAATTAGTAGCTTAACGAAATAGCAGAGATGTCTACAACTAGTAGCTTAATCGAACAACAGAAACGTCTACAATTAGTAGCTTAACCAAACAGCAGAGATGTCTACAATTAGTACCTTAATCGAACAACAAAAACGTCTACAATTAGTAGAATCTCTGTTGTTCAGTTAAACTACTATTTGTAGACATCTCTGCTGTTTGGTTAAGCTACTAATTATAGACATTTCTGTTGTTCGATTAAGCTACTAACTGTAGACGTTTATGCTGTTTGATTAAGCTACTAATTGTAGACATCTCTGTTGATTGGTTAAGCTACTAATTGTAGACGTTTCTGTTGTTCGTCTAAGCTACTAATTGTAGTCATCTTTATTGTTCGTCTAAGCTACTAATTATAGTCATCTTTATTGTTAGTCTAAGCTACTAATTATAGTGATCTTTATTGTTAGTCTAAGCTACTAGTTGTAGTCATCTTTATTGTTCGTCTAAGTTACTAATTGTTCTGTTTGTTAACAGAACGACAACATGTAAGGAGTTTACAAAATGTCGAATTGCTAAACCTAATGAACTTTACCTATTGTCAAAGCGAGAAAAAAATTAACCACCTTTTTCTATATTTATTTGTCTTTCTTGTTGTCTAGCGTTGTCTGCAGCCACTTTCAGCAACCCCTGAATATTTCTCAGTAGAGTCTCTATCGAGGACATGGCTTGTCCCACGGTGGCGCCACTGCTGCCGGTCAAACTGGAAAAGAATAGCGCATTCTGAGCCGAAAGATGGTCTGTGTTTGCGGTGCTGCTTACATCCGGGGTGTCACTGAAATCTGAGAATATAGATATATATATATATTTTAACTTCTCTAGATTCTTTTACAATAAGCATGTATAGCAGCAAAAATTATGGAAATTACATTTTAGCATTTTACTCTTAAATACTAATAACAGAAACATGAAGTAGCGACATCAGTTTGAATTACAATTTAACGAGTTTAGGAGAACATCAATATAAGCTGATACTTAAAGTACATTGTATAATCTTAAGCGTGATACCTTTACATCATACGAAACGGAATTAGATAGTTAGGAATCAATTTCTCCCATTATTTTATAAGTATCATTTTCAAAAACTTCAGTGTTAAGCCTGTAAACCTCTAAATTCGAATCTAACAAATCCAAACCAAAAACAAATCTACCGTGGTCTTGGTCATCACCCTCGTCCTCACTGTCGTCATCATCCATACGGTCATTGTACGCATCATCACTTTCATTTTTACCGCCGTTACCAGTGGCGCTGTAGACAACAGCTCGGCTGCTGTGCTGAGACAGGTTTAACACAGGACTGTGCCCATTAACAATCTTTCCTAAACCAAGAAAAAGAATATAGGTAAAAAACTTTATCTTCGGTCAAGGTGAGTTCAGATCTGTGCCTTAATAACTTGGTGAAATTCCTTTTTGACATATTATGTCATCTGAACGTAATTATTCTATAGACAGTAATATATATATATTTTAAAGAATCAAACAAATTGTGAACTTTTATTTTTCAGAAGTAGAATAATCTAGCAATTCAGTTGTCGCAGAACGTGGAGATATTATTCAGAATCACGAGCATAAACCAATTCAAGAACATGAGAGGAGCTGGGCAAACAGTGTTCTTCAACTTCACGTAAAACACACGACGCTGTGCAAAAACAAAACAAAACATATTTTGTTAAATAAAACATGAACTAGTAGATTTGACGTTTTGAGCTAGGGTTGGGTCCCTGGTAGAGCTCTGGATTTCAGAGCTGGCGAGCCGGTTTCGAATCCATGTGATACCACAAAATGTTCCCTGCACCCTGAGATGTGTGTATGTGTGATAAGAGTGACCGTTAATCCTTTTGGGTGACAGGGTACTGACTGTCTTCCATCTGCTTAATAGTTCAAAAGTACTTGCCTTAGTAGCTTTGCCATAAATACAAAATATTAATACAAGAATCAAAATCTTAAATACAAATACACTGTTGTTTTTAGGTAACATAAGACGACATCCTGTGCCAAGGGAAGATCAGTAGCAAATGCTACATGGTTTACAACAAAATCCACCTGTAGAATAAACAAGGTCGAATACGTTGTTGTAAATACGGGCTGATCTATTACGACTGACCATCCAAAGTATATGTAAGATGGTTTACTATTCAGCTTATTTTGTACTTTATAAGAAATACTTGTATACACTAATGTAGTGGCGTGGCGTCGAATATGTACGACATATTTAGCACTTGTATATTTGATACTTGTAAATACTAATGCAGTCTTCAATGTTCTCCATGATCGGAAGCTGGAAAACTTGTACAAAAGTTCTTTTACGACATAAACTGGCTCTGAAACCCTACCTCAGCCAATTCCCAATAGTGACCTTATCCCCAAAATGAAAGTCATGGTTATGTAAGAGAACCCTCAAACCCGAGAAAAGTTGTACCTCCTATACCGTTAACAAGAGAATTAAAAAGAAATTGAAGTTGACGAAGTCTTACAAGTCAACAGTTCACAAGATTTCAGCCAATCTTGAAATCAACAGTTGCTTTCCTAAGAAATGTGGTCAAAAAGCTGAAATCAAAACAGTTTGTACCACACAGGTGTTAAGTCCCCAACATACAGCTTCAGTTAACTTTTGAGCTTTTGATTTGGTTACATGTTGTTTTGAACGCGGACGTTCACCTACAATGTTTAGGTTCTGTGGAATGTTTGTCAAGACGTGTGGTCTAAGATTGACTTCACTGTCCTTCGCAGAAACTTGTTACAACGGAAAGTGAGTGTTCTAACCATGGCCATAAGACAGAGCACAATCGATAATGAAAGAAGCAAAGAAGCCACAAAGGTAGCACTGAGGAATCGCTTTAACAAAATACCATTAACTATCAGTGGAATCGCTTTAACAAAATACCATTAACTATCAGCGATTCCACTGATAGTTAATGGTACTTTGTTAAAGCGATTCCACTGATAGTTAATGGTATTTTGTTAAAGCGATTCCACTGATAGTTAATGGTATTTTGTTAAAGCGATTCCACTGATAGTTAATGGTACTTTGTTAAAGCGATTCCACTGATAGTTAATGGTATTTTGTTAAAGCGATTCCACTGATAGTTAATGGTAGTTTGTTAAAGCGATTCCACTGATAGTTAATGGTAGTTTGTTAAAGCGATTCCACTGATAGTTAATGGTAGTTTGTTAAAGCGATTCCACTGATAGTTAATGGTACTTTGTTAAAGCGATTCCACTGATAGTTAATGGTATTTTGTTAAAGCGATTCCACTGATAGTTAATGGTATTTGTTAAAGCGATTCCATTTTAACAAGCTACCATTAACTATCAGTGGAATCGCTTTAACAAAGTACCATTAACTATCAGTGGAATCGCGTTAACAAAATACCATTAACTATCAGTGGAATCGTTTTAACAAACTACCATTAACTATCAGTGGAGTCGTTTTAACAAAGTACCATTAACTATCAGTGGAATCGCTTTAACAAAGTACCATTAACTATCAGTGGAATCGCGGTAACAAAATACCATTAACTATCAGTAGAGTCGTTTTAACAAACTACCATTAACTATCAGTGGAATCGCTTTAACAAACTACCATTAACTATCAGTGGAATCGCTTTAACAAAGTACCATTAACTATCAGTGGAATCGCTTTA
>NW_013666390.1:25327-32225 GCF_000517525.1 Limulus polyphemus | reverse complement strand
CTTTAACAAAATACCATTAACTATCAGTGGAATCGCTTTATGAATATTAAATGGAACATGATCGACTAAACTGTGTATCTATAATAAATATTGGTTTCTATGTTCCTTATTTAATCTGGCAAGCATATATAAAATAGAATTCTACACAGTTTAGTTACAGTACATTTGTTTGTTTAAGAACAAAACTACACAACAGACTATCTGTCGACAAAAGGTTGTTTGTTTGTTTGTAGTTAGGCACAAAGCTACACAAAGGGCTATCTGTACTCTGCCCACCACGGGTATCGAAACCCGGTGTCTAACGTTGTAAGTCCGCAGGTTTACCGCTGTGCCACTGGGAAGCTCCACAAAAGGGAATTGAATTCTGAATTTTATCGTTTAGTTCGTAAACTTATCGTAGACCTACAGGGGGACCAGTTAAAGTAAATATATACAAGATAGTTTATCTTGTCAATCACAAGTAGCAAAGAATACAACATATTACAATGGGGGGGGGGGGGTGTTTTTTTAGTGCAAAGCTACACGATCGTCTATATCCGCTCTTTCCACCTCGGGGGAATTGAACCTCTGATTTCAGCGTTGTCACTCCGAAAACATACCCACCTTTCTGAGGACCTTACTTAATGATTTAATAGAAATTTCAAATAATAGCCACTCTGAGATATCTTACGTTCAGTGAAATTGAATTTTGAAGAACAAATCTGAAGAATACACAGCTTTGTGTAGTCATATTTATAGATATAAATAAGGGAAGTTTTAAAGAGAATATTTGTTGATGTGGTGACTCTCTCCTGAAACCTTTTAGCGGACCTTAATTTAGGAACTACTGTAAAAAATAATTAGGTAAAAGTTTGTACAGTAGTATTGGTATACTTTTAAAATGAAACTGTGATTTTTCAATTAAGTATTCTTAAACACATTATTATTATTATAAACCCTATTCCCAGTATAAAAGGAGATATTCTGCGTCAGAAAAAAAACAACAACAAAACACACACACACTAGAAACTGTTTTACTTTTACACCAAGCAAATTACAAAAGAACAAAATTTCATGTAATTGTGTGCCAAAGTTTAAACCTTATCCTTATAAAACAAGAAATCAGGAGAAACGCAGTATCTAAAGGAGCGTATTTAGAATGTTGGCTCCAGAGTGTAAATCCTGTCATTTTATAGCAGGATATTAACGAGAAGTTCGGTATTTAGAATTTTAGTTCCAAAGTCTTAGCCTTATCCTTGTAGGCAGGATATCAGGAGAAAACACAGCATTTAAAGGAGCGTGCTTAAAATATTAGCTCCAAAGAGTAAACCATATCCTTGTACAGCAGGGTATTGACGAGAAACTCGGTATCTAGATGATCGTATTTAGAATGTTAGCTCCAAAGTGTAAACCATATCCTTGTAGGCAGGATATCAGGAGAAAACACAGCATTTAAAGGAGCGTGCTTAAAATATTAGCTCCAAAGAGTACACCATATCCTTGTACAGCAGGGTATTGACGAGAAACTCGGTATCTAGAAGATCGTATTTAGAATGTTAGCTCCAAAGTGTAAACCATATCCTTGTACAGCAGGGTATTGATTAAGAACTCGGTATCTAGAGGATCGTATTTAGAATGTTAGCTCCAAAGTGTAAACCATATCCTTGTATAGCAGGGTATTGATGAGAAACTCGGTATTCAGAGGATCGTATTTAAGAACTCTGTGCACTGGAATTACACATTTAAAAAGCATAAAAATCAAAGAAAGTAAACGACAGATCTTGTTACTTAAAGTCTATACTTACCACTCTGGGTGATGGTATTTGTCGATTTGTAACTTTCTTGTCCGTAGAGACGTTCTCGAAGCTCTCCGCTCTGGGGTGGATCATCTCGGATTCTAGATATAGATAACAGTGAACGAGAAATGTTGCGTATTAATATGTCACCGTTCCGCTCCCAAAGGAATAATTCCTAACACGTTTTACTGAACCATTCGTTTGTGTTTCGCACGTAACTCTTTCTTCTTATTCTAGAGATCAAATTAAATAATATAAGAGTAACATACACATAAATATATAGAAGAAGGCATAACTGAAAAGAAGGCATAACGTACTTACAGAGATATAAACATGTGGACACGTGAACAAGAGTTTTAAATAGGACAACTAACGTATGGAGTTACAAACGTCAAACTACATACAGATTTCTCTCAAGCAAACATATAGCACACATAACTAATAAACATATAACGTCCCAGTTACATTAATTACAAAACACATAATATCCTTAAACAATAATTCCGCAGTTTCTCGATTTCTTTCCTCAAATAGTTTTAAAGAAAATTTTTGTTACGGTTGGTTTAACAGCTTTGATGTTATATGCCAGCAGTTTCTGTATTTATCTCTCTCTATATATATATATATATATCATTGTTTGATTGTTTTGGAATTAAGCACAAAGCTACACGATGGCTATCTGTGCTCTGCCCACCATGGGTATCGAAACCCGGTTTCTAGCGTTGTAAGTCCGCAGACATACCGCTGTGCCACTGGCAGGCATATATATATTATATACAGTATTTGTTTGTTAATATATATATACACATATATGTGTGAGTGTATGTGTATTTTTTTTTCGTTTGTACAGTTCAACAACCTGTAATTAAGGTGTATTATACGATTTAGGGTTACCTGTTACTTAGAAATGCTGACATGCATTACACCTCCTTCAGTAAAGAAAAACAATCATCGAAAGAAATATAGATGACAATACGATTTCAACCAATAAACTCAGATGACAATACGATTTCAACCAATAAACTCAGATGACAATACGATTTCAACCAATAAACTCAAATAAGGACAACAACAAACTCTGCCAGAGCGTTTTAAAATATGCAAACTGTGTATAAGTTTAGCTATCAAAATTCTCAGTCAGTATATTTGTAAGTCACGTGACTTATCGAATAAGTCTGCTCTAATGCAGCGTTTTCACTTAAGTTTCTAATCCACGGAATGAGGCGCTGCGATCGCTGCTAGTGTCAGTGGGATGATTAATGTGTTCTATGAATAAAATTCCTCGTTTTTTTTTGTCAATCGTATTCTAGCTGTAATTCATCATTCTGTCGGTTTAAATTAACTCATGCACTAGGAAAAATGTGACACGATCGCCTCGAACAGCGTCTCTCTCGTAAACCAACAATGCAATCACTTTTGTAAACTTACAGGGTGATTCTTTGCACTAAAATGCTGGGTATTAAAAGGAAATTTTCAGAATATTTTTTATTATTATTTTGCATATGCAAGGCGTCTTAACGGAAGGCCCGTACAGTCTGTGGTTGCGAGTGAAACAGAGATTTTATATATTTTTATTTAGTTTCTAAAAAACAACAAAAAACACGATATATTTTAACTTAATCGTCTATTACACATACACTTGTGGATTTACGACTACCAAAAACAAAATCCCCCCCCCCTAAAAAACGAAGAAGAAACAGAAGAAGGATAGTCGCAGAACTAATAAAAATGAATAAAACCAGGATATAAGCTAAAGAGCTGGAAGAGGAACTCGTGCCATGATGGGCGAAGTATCTTCAAACCTAAAGCCCTTTCTAGCGACAGGCATGCGTCATCTATCACATTTAACCTTGATTAACAAATTTAACATGAGAGTGTCCTCAAACTAAACTACCACCCACTGTCTAGAGCCAATTTTGGGAAGATAGTTACTGAAAATAAAGTAGGAATATAACAGATATGGAATAAAATAGGGTATTAAGGGCAAACCATTACGGTGACAAATACTTATTATCTGAAGTTGGTATATTCCATCCTCCATAACTGTAAGGCCCCTGGATTTGAGAAACATGGTAATACATTGCATGATAAGTTGGAAGTATAGTGGTGGATAACTAAAATATACGATAGCAGTCAACCTTGAAGTATTATTGCTCAATACGCCGAAAAGTGACGATAAAATAATTAAAAACTGTTTTAATACAGTAAAATACTATCAATTTCAACATAATAAATAGACCTAATACCTGCATAACATAATTAATAATTATTTGATTGATTGTTATTATATATATATTAATAATATAATATTTTCACAAAAATAATTTAATTGGTATTTTCAACCTGGCAAATTATGTGATAAATGGGCTAAATGGCCATACTAAAGTCCCCCTAGGGTTCAGATACATCTGTACTTAATTTTAAACTATTGATCAGATGAAAGGCAGCCAGTCAGGAGCACCCGCCACATAAGGGCTTTTTCGAGCTCGATGAACCAAATACAGGGATTGGCTGTTCCTTTTATAACGCACCCACAGCTGAAAGTTCGAAGCATTTTGAGAGCATCGCGCCACAAACCTGGGCCTAATACTGATTATATATCGCAGAAAAAAAATCAAGTTAAGGTATAAAAAAAAACGTATAAAGTACACGTAACGAGAATATATATATTTTTATTATAAATCCAAGAAGTAGGTGCACGTTTCCTATGAAGGAGTTGCGTTACATAGATCACAGAAATCTACAAACCTTGCAACGCAGCCAAATAATTTCTTCTAATTCAGCATAAGTTTCAACTAAGGAATCAAAAAATTTCAAAACTGCACAAATCTTCAGTTCTTCTGGAAAACCTAATCCGCCCTCTAAACTTTGCCTAAACTTTTCCTACCAGAATATCTGTTATTAGAGCACTACAATATAGTGGAGGAAGGCGTATATATAGTGAACCTTCACGCGGCTGATTTTGAAAGCTTACCTACTGTGCTACTTAAAAACTAATTATTACTAATAAATCATTACATTATCTTAGGTTTAGATTATAGACTATGAATACCCCGAAAGTAAACTTAAAGACAAAATACACAGTGTCCAAATACTATAATCTATAGATTCTATTTTACTTAAAGGAAAGGTACCGTTCTGGAATATAAACTACCTGTTATCTTCTCATTATGTGATCAACTATCCTCACTGATACTGTATTTAATATATGTGGCTAAGAC
This sequence comes from Limulus polyphemus, assembly GCF_000517525.1. Classification (NCBI taxonomy): domain Eukaryota; kingdom Metazoa; phylum Arthropoda; class Merostomata; order Xiphosura; family Limulidae; genus Limulus; species Limulus polyphemus. The sequence continues at coordinate 27,229 of NW_013666390.1, read as the reverse complement.
TACTAAAGATTATAACAAAACAGAAGAAACATCTTATTAATACCCAATGTTTCTCAAGGGAGAATGTCTACTGTTGTTGTATCGATACTTCAAAGGATACGTTACAAGGAACATGGTAGAACAATAAAATATACCCACACCCAATTCTTGAGTTTGTTTGTTTGTTTGTTGTTAAGCATAAAACTACACAATGGTCGTGACTTTTACACTGGTTTATAACCTTCAGCGCACAGGTAAACATTTAAACTGAAAAAAAAAACTTAAATTTTGACGCTACGAAAACGCGATGCAGTGCTCTTTTAATATTCGGAGCCACCAAAATACAATAGCAGAAGTATACGTGATCTCACAGAAATGGTTCGAAACAGTTGATTTAGAAACCAGCCGTGTGTTAACACGCATTCTGTTTCTGAAGAGCTTGACCACAACCATTTCCCGAGTCTTAACCTGAACCTTAACTTTTCGAAGGATTAACATGTATGTTCTTGAATAAGTAGATTATTGCTTGAGTCCAAGATAAAAGACAATAAAAAGAAGAGAGACTTAAGCACTTGTTATCGTGGCTATATCAGAAGTAAAGACTTAGTCCTCTCGGTCTCTGTAATAACTGCAACTATTTATACTCTATCAAAAGGATGGAATTAATTCTTTTTATCAGTAGCCCTAAGTAAGAATAATGGACTTGGTTCGTCTGTCGGTGTGTGTGTGCAGCACAGCTCGAGAGTTGTGTAATAAGTTTGATATCTGTTTGTTTTTTAGTAGCGTGGTATTTCATTAAGGGAATATTTATTACGGTTTTAATGAAGTCTAGTTTCGCCTAATAGACTCGAGGATATTTTAGGGAATTAAAACAACTTCATTTGCATGTTGTAGTTGGGCTCTATGGTAATCTGAATCTTATGTATACTATTTTAATGCCATAACGTGTTTATCGCAAAATAATAATAATAATATTAATGAATAGGTAATACACCAACCTGTTTGTGACGTAGTCGTCGGATATTTTTCCGGATCTCTCGCCGACGCCAGTGCCATCAATTCGATCAGTTTGGGTATGACTAGGTGCACTAGTTGAAATCATGCTATGGTGAGACACCTGGTGGTTCAATGCCATAAAAGGCAAAGGGCTGATGTGAGAGGAAGTCCCAGTTGCCGCCGCCGCCGCTGCTGCCGCTGCCGCCGCTTGTGCCACCATCTGGTTGTAACCGTTGTGTAAGAAAGAAACTTTGCCTAAACGGTCCCCTGTTAAGTGTTCCAAAATATTAAATAAATCAAAAACGGTTTCAATAACTACAAAAATTTCCCTTTGACTCTACTAGAATTAGCCGCTAATACTGTTTGGACACTAGAGTATACTGTGTAGCGCCTACATTAGAACAAAGAGTAAACCTAAGTATCCACTTTTAACACAAAGTGCAGGTTCATAGGTTTTATACAAATAATTGGAATCTAACACTAGTTTCCGCGACCATTCCCATAGCGTGCAAGAGTTTTGCAATAGACTACAAAAGGCTTGAACTTTTAAAAATTCGCGCCAACCACGCGGTTCGATGTGCAATTTATTAAATCCCCGATACTTTAACCTGCTTATCTTTTAACCCAATATATATATTAATGTACACATATACACACAAACAGCTATATATTATATACTAGATAGGGAAAAGTTACTATATAGTTTGTATTATACCGTTAGCATAGTTGTTATTATATAGTTGCCATTATTTAGAGGTTCGCTGTTAAAGAAAATATTATGAAGACAATGGAAACCAATTCAGTTATTGTTTCAGAGTAATATTTAGAGAGTAAACTATGTTATGAATGAAACAACTGTACAGTGACTTCCCCCACCCTGTATTTATACAATCTATAACTGTACAGTGACTTCCCCCACCCTGTATT